>NW_017259245.1:1915853-1925035 GCF_001594045.1 Atta colombica
GCGAATCTGTGAAAGTGAAATTGTAATTTATATTCGTACGAGCAAACTATTTTTTAAAAATGACAACGTGACTGATCTATTATGTAATATAGGCAATAAAAATGTATTGTGCTAGATTCTTTTCTCTCTCTTTATGTACATATACATACGTGCATTTGTGTAAACCTCATTAAGTGCATAATGGAAGCAAGTACTTATAAAATTAGGATTCTTTTCTTCCCTTAATTTCATATCGTATACATTATTGCACTTTGCGTGAATAATACAAAAAAGAATTTTTTAAAGAATTTTATATATTATGGTGATTTATATAATCAAGAATATAAAAGCGAGATTGGGAGATTTAACAATTTTTTATTCTTTAAAAATCATATTAAATTTTTTAATAAATCTGTTTAATCGCGGACATAGGGAAAATGTAAAAGAATCGCTCTAAAAATTTACAACAGATCAATAAGAAAAATAAAAATTTATTTTAATCTTATCTTATAACTTTCAGTTTAAGTATTAAAGAATCAATTAAATTAATTAATTTTAATTTTAATTTTTAATTTTATTAATCTAAAATAACAGATTATATCGACACAAAATTTATACTAAATTTTTATGCTTGTTTAATCAAAACTGACAAAGATGCATTAATCGTTTAAAAAGAATTTATGATCATAAAAATTTAAGAGTGACCACATAAACGTAAATTTACTATAATGATTATTGGGCCCGTTCAAATTTCGATCCTTCTCGGTTCGGATAATTACATATCTATAACGTTATTACTAATCCTTCGTGATTACATCTGCTGAAAATTTTATGTTGGTCATAAAGGGCAAAATGACTCTAACATTTTAATTGATCGCCGTATTTACAGCTTTTGTTCTTTAAAATCACAAAAATTACTGAACATATTTTAAACATTGTAGAATATGGAAATGCAGTAGCTTTTTAAAATTTTTAATTTTAACATATTTTAAAAAATTGCAAAGGCTGATGTCCAAGGACAATATGCGAATATAAAAAGAGTATTTTAAACTTCGGATAAAGTGGCAGTTTAAGTGCAGTTAAAAAAAAAACCTTAGAAATACAAAGCTTTACATCTTTTTAGATGGATCATGAAGGATTAAAAGAATTGGAATCGACACTGAAAGTTAGATAGCTTTGCACCATAATCGTAACTAGGAAACTATATACTATACTACTTGTAAGTATATAAAAATTTAATTTTTGGTTTGTAATAGTCACTAATGAAAAACAAATATCGGACAGAAAAATAAATACCAAATTTAATAACCTTAATTAGAAGTATAGAAATATAGATTCAATTTTCACAATGCCGAAATAATTTTTGTATAATATTAATATTTATTCATAGTATCAATTTAGTTTGTCTCCGCTCGAAAAGGTTCATTTTTTAACAATTTTAGTATAGACATAGTTTTTAAAATAAAGTTGTTTTATATGTTGTTTAATCTTTATATCTTGTATAAACATTCATAAATATACTAATGCATTATTTATATAATTTAATATTCATAACTATCTAAGCAATCTTTACTACGTCAAAAAATATACAGTAAATTACAAAGTGAAAAAGTGTATTATATCTTTATCATATGTATATATACATATTTACATACGCATGATAAAGGTAAATGCATTTTTCATTAATCTCTGTAGACTAAAAAATTGAATAACAAATTCCGACTTGTTGATTGGATTTATACAAATAGTTCTCTATAAAATTTAAATGTGCTTGAGTCCAGAAAGAATTATAAGTATGTTATAAAATCACATTTATTTACAATTCTACAAGAGCGGTAGATTATCTGTACAAATTCTCCACTGTACAACGACAATTCTTTGTGAATCTTTAAAAAAATTCTAATATCATTATATTAAAACATTGCATTTTTAAGATATATGTTTGTTACAGCAAATATTCTGTCAGGTAAAATTCGCGAGCACAGTATGATCTTAGCCCTCTATAACTGAGATCTGCGTGTGTCGATAAGTTCCTAAAGCATTGCAATAAGCGTACATAACGCCAGATACAGTCTTATTAAAACGCTAGACCATCAAGGTCACAAATTAACATATATATGTACAATTTTTGTACACCTGTTTTAACTACACTCGCTTTTAGAATGCCTGAAAAATAATTTCAAGACAAATCAGTACCATTTTATTGTCAACTCGACTTAAGTTCACCATTTAGCTCTAACACTCCAGTCTTTTGGTGTCCAATGCAGACACTTAGGATCTATTCTGATCTGTCTTTTTTCCATCGCAGTTGAGTGTTGTTCGATAATTTCCCTGCGAATAAAGATTATGCATCAGTATGAAGGACTCACAGAATTCAGATAAACCATAGTTAATCTCCTTTCATTTTGCTTGTAAATTACCTATTTAATGTTACAATATATTGTCCCTTGTAATAGTTAATGAGATTCAGATTTTGCAAAGTCGATATTACATCTTCTTTCTTGATCGATGTTAACTCGGAGATCTCGCTTATCGTTATTTGTGCTTTTTCATTTTCTACTACGGGTTTTACGTTCAACAAGATATCGAGTATTGTGTGAGCCCAGTAACTTCGATACGAAAGTAAACCCAAATCGGACAACGGCTTTTCGGGAGAACCAGTCTTTCCTTCGAATTTTGACAATTCGTATGAAAATTCTATCAGGAGTTTACCGTAACCTCTTCTTTGATATGGTGGCAGTGTAAGAATGCATGCTACATTATGATCCTCTGTCGATTCTTTTTCTTTCGAAAAATAGCCAACTATGTGAAACCCTCTACTATCAAAATCCGTCATTACATAGAACAAAAAAGGATCTGTGTCATAATAAAGAGTCTTGTGATCTAAGAATAGTTTTGCCAGTAGACAAAGATTTTGTGCATAATTCTTGTTCTTGCGGCCGTCAATTTCGAAAAATGATATCGATCCCTTCCTATATATTTCGTTCCCAGGTGGATGACGTAAATTGCACTTGACTAAATGCCTTTCTAAGCACTTTCGACTTTTTCTATATTTTAGGCAAAACTCACAAATATATATACAAGTTAAATTTACCATTTCTTGTGGATATGGGCTAAAATACCAAGGCTTTATTCTATGACGGCCTAGTTCAATTAGTTCTACGTTTTTCATTCTTGTGACTACATCGTCGTGATGATGTGCCACTAAAGAACCAGTTGGTCTAGGCCCCGGCGTTTGCGGTGGGGCATCTTGAGAATCCTCATTTTCTAGAAATGTTGCTTTTCTTTTTCTAGACATTTTCTTTTGCAGTGCTGCTTGTAACACGGCATTACCGTTGACTGGTTCACTGCTAACACTACTGGGACTAGGTGGTCTACTAACGGCCTGCTTTTTTGGAGTTGCCGCACCAGTCCCTGGCGTCGTTCCTTCACGACGAGGATATTGGACCTTTCTAGTGTCCAGGGAATCTTCCATAACCCATTCATCTAATCGTTTGTTGACTGAAATAGCGTAGTTTTGATAACGACACTTTTATGTCACACTTATCATATCTAAACGATTTACTTACAGTCCACATAGTGAACATAATAGCACTTGACGCCTTGTACTTCCTTAACGCTGATGATTTCAGCAAGTGCTACAGATAGGACAAGAAGATTTTGTTTAAATTACTGCTATGACTTTTAATAAATTATCTATATTATTTATCTATATATTTATTATATATTTAAAAACAGTATATTTGCATATATACAAAGTTATTAATCACAACAAAATTGCGAACAAAATTGTGTTATAATATATATTTTTGAACTAAAAATGTTCGAAGATTTCAGAATCTTTTAAACATTACATATAAGCAGTTAATCTCATAAGACACTTATTATCAAAAAATCAACTCATAATTCAACAAGGATCAAAAAACATATATAATTATAACCAGAATATCTTCATCATAAGGGATCTATAAATACTTTGCAATGAAATGATATCTATTTTGTATGTCTCACAACAATATAGTTCAAAATCAATCTCGCCACATGACAACCATGATTACTGTGATGGATTGTAATTCAGTCTTCTAGAGAGAAAAATCGAGTCTTTCGGTAATGACATATTCTCTGACATGAAGGAAACAATACGCAAATACAATCTACTTACGCCAATCATCCGTGCCATGCATCCTGACCGGCAAACGGCAGCCTTCCACCAGAGAATTCTGAAAATGAGGTTAGATCGTCAGTGCGTAGTATATTTGGACGTCGTGCACGTCCCCGGGAGATCTGTCGACGTTCCAACGTACAGCGTACGCAACACTTACCACTGAATCGCATATTGTTTCACGTTCGTCGTGTTCCTCGATCATTTCAGTCCAAAATTTGATTAAATCCCGTCACCAAACACGATTTTGTTTTGAAGCTTTCACAGCACTGACGCGAGCGCCGCTTGGACTCGAACTATTGAGTGAACTCAAATGTCTCAGTCGGAAAATATAGAAAGAAATACCAATATTATCGACGCCTGGTTTTGTACCTTCAACATTTCACATATGCAGCAAGTATCAAACTGCTTTTTACAAATTGATAGGACAATTAATAAATTAAAATGTTACTTACATATTTTTATTTTATGATATTCCTCTTCAGGGAAATAATTATTACTTGTCTCGATTATTCGAAGTCGAAAAGCCCAATTCTATCTCAATATTAAAACATGAGTAAAATTTCTCATAATGCTGCCTCTTTTATTTTGTTCTGTTCTGATTTTCAAATATGAGAAACTCCATCATATTCATGATAACGATTGCTGATAACGTACTGCTTGTGAATGAGGAATAAAAAGTATCAAACTAACGGAAAAATATCTTTTTCATGTCGTCTTTTCAATAATACAAAAATATATCTTTTAGTCAACCTTTTGCTTTGCGAAAATGACAGTCATAAAAAGATCATCTCGGTTTAATTTACTGTCTATCTTTTTCTAATTTTTAAAATGAATTCGCATTGGTGCAGCAATGGACATTATTATCACCAGAGATTCCACTAATATAAAATTAACTTTAACTCGTTTTAATTTACTCTTCATCTTTTTCCAATTCTTAAAATTAGAAAAAAATGAAAATTAGGTTGAACTGTTTAAAATTAAAATTAATATTATATATTAGTGAAATGAGTACGTAAGTCATATAATAAGGGACTATGACTACTTATTATTATATTAAAGTAATACATACAAAAGAAGTATATATCGACATAACATTGTTCTCTATAAAGTTCTGAATGATGACTATAAGTCTAGATGGCACTTGACGTAACAATTAGAAATTTGTGAATCCGTAGGGATGATTATAGCCGATATTTATAATCGATTCTTATTTTAAGATCATCTTAAATATCTTAAGATGCTAATACTATAATAATAATACTATAATAATAAATCTCTGATTGATTCTGATGAATATCTTAAAACTGTACTTAAGGTTCTAAATATATAAGATTCGACTATAAATTATGATCCGCATAGTCATCCGCATTTGGGCTTAGCAAGTCCACAGACTCGAAGTTTAACATTGCAGGTACTTACATATTTATATACAAACATATTTAGCAATATATGTTTAAAGAAATATAAAAGCAAGAAATACTTAAAAATAATATGAAGGATAATTTTCGACTAATTTAATCGATGGTAAACTCGATCAGCAGAATTAGAGATCTCTAATATAATTCGTTGTTCTTAATTTTTCTTTGATACATTAAACATAATTCTATTAATTAAATAGTTTTTATATATTAATTTAATAGTTTTATACACGTGTAGTAAAATATATTTAAGTATTGTATATTTAAAGAGATTGCTTTGTCTATTAATGTAAATTGTCGTTTATTAATTATTATTATGTAATTACATCTAGGTAATACATATGTATAATTAAATTGTAATAATTTTGTTTATAGTATAATGATTAATGAATCAATTCTTATATGATTTTCCTATATTAGTTTATATTGTTTGTATTTAATAATAATACCTGAATAAAGAAAGTGTAGAGGTACGAGATAGAGAAGACAAGACGTTTTTTTTTTAAATTTGGATAAAAGACAATTAATTTTTACAAGGTTATACATTGTCGATATTATGATTTATTCATTTATTTGCACATGTTAGAAAATATAACGTCATGATATATATAATATGATGATATATACACTAAATATACTAATTCTAAATATGGAATTCTAAATGGGAGCATAATAAATGTATAACTTAATGTTGCTGACTAAATAAACAATTATTATTTTAGTAATCTTATCACTGAATTTTTTGAAGTAATAAAATATGTTATTACATTTATAGTTTGCTATTATTATTATTTGAGTTAATTTTATTAAGAATTATCGATATAAATAATTGTATAATTGTAAGGTTTACATATCTAATTTTAAGAAATATCACAATGTAAATAGGTAACAAATCAATATATGGAATCATAAATAATTAAATATATAATATGTTACACGTAGAGAATAGCAGCGATGAATGAGATAGCATACGCTATGTAATTAAATATGGAGAGGGTAAACTTGACGTAGCAAACATCGGGCTGGAATACCGAAAATTAAATCACGTGATTCAGATCGCGCGTTGAGATTTCTCATTGTTGTGTGGAATTTCAAATTTATTTCCGAAATATGCAAACATAATATGATATACATCCGCGCAATATGTCATCATTTATACGTTAACATTGCTAATTATTGCTCCATGATACATTATGTGAACGAACTACTTTAGTGGCTGGAAAAATAACAAAATCTGTTTGGAATGAATGTTATTTCATGTGTAATGTAACAAATGTATGTGTTAGGTGGATTTTTACATTGGTTTACATTAATTGACATTATTTATTATAATATATGTAGACATTGCAGAGCTATTGTATCTTTTTTTAAATTTGGATGGAAACAAATAGTTTTTAAAAAAATACATATTGTTGACATTATTTGTTCTTTATTTGCACATGTTGGAAAATATATTACAAATATATTAAATAAATTAAATAAAATTAAACAAATTAAATAAATTAAACTCATCTATATAATACAAAATAAATTTAATTCCTTTTTAACTAAATTAAAAATTAATTTTTCACATTATCTTATTAATATATTTTTCTGAATTATCTGTCCTCTTCTTTCTCTCTCTCTCTCTCTCTCTCTCTCTCTCTCTCTCTCTCTCTCTCTCTCTCTCTCGTGATTATTGTAATGTATATTATCATAATATAAATGTAATCATTATAGATAATTTGTAGGCTATATTTGTATAAAATTTTTAAAAATATTAATCCAATATATCTAAAAATTCTAAAATAAGTATAGACATAACTACTTCGCATCAAATTTTTTCTGTGTCCTATCGACAATCTCTGTAATCGCTATCTCAGACGTACTCCTCATATGCACTCGTGCATATGTGCGTAAGTGCATACAGACACCGGCAAACGGTGTCGAAATATTTTTCAGGCATCCTGTACGCGCTTATCTTCCCGAGAGATAACGCCTCGATACCGAAAATACGAGCCGTTCGATCGACCGTGTCGTATCGAAAGCCCACTGCCGTCTCGAATGAAACCCCACCCGGTATATACATCCCTATGCCTATGTATTGGCCGTATGTATTCACGTATGTACTCTTGGAGTCTGCGACCCTATACGTACACATGTATAAACGCATACATCCGCAAATAAACGCATACACAACGTGTACGCGTGCCGGCACGTAAGTGTGCTCGCATCGGGCATATATAAGGGTTGATAGTGCTCGGGCGAGCGAGTCACCCTTACGTGCAGGGCGTGGCCAGGGTCCACCAATCAGAGGACGGGGAGAATCTCACCGAAAGACCAAATCGAACGAAGTAAAAATTTCAGCGGTCGCGTCAAACGCCGACGCCAAAGGGGATGAGCGCGGTTGATCCGGGCTTACATTTTCCTTACTTACCCCTCGTAGCAACCCACACCGCGCTACGCCACGCCATTCCCGAATCCCGTTCCTTTCGAACGATCTTTCATGTGTGACTACTGTGTGTAATTTTACTTGCAGGCTCGTTTCACTATTTATGATTTTTTTTTTGCTGAAGATTTCTTACGAAATTTGTACTAGCTACGTTTAAGTCCCATCGTTTTTTTGCAAACTTCATTAATTAGAAATTAATTAAAATCTTGTTTAATTGATCTATTATATCAACATTCAACAACGAGAAAACTATTGGGCATTTATAAAACTTGTACTTACGTTACTAGTTATATAATTATATTGCTTAACTAAGATATGTGAAAATATTTGCATATATATATATATAAAATTCTTCATTGTAATTCACATGAAATAATAACAATCAAAGCTAATCAATTCTTGTAAGAATGTTAAGGAATCTTTCTGAGCATGGATTCTTCTACGGGTTTTCTATCGAAATTTTGAGTTGCACAGTTTATATCGAGGTCTTCACAGAAGGGGGTGAGAAGAAATACGTATATAAAGGGAGAGTGTGTCGGAAGAGAAGACGAAGTGGTAGGGTCTGCGTTTAATAGCCGTAGTGTTACCTCGGAGGCCCTTCACCATTAAGAATCCCGCAAGACCGTCCCAGGGAGTGCCTCCCTCCCTTCCTCCCAGCTTAGGCACCCACTCTGGGTCGTCCACCCCCTCGGGCTTCTCCGGGACATATTACACCGCACTCCGGTAACGCAGATACGATACGTGTTCGCCTATATATTGCCAGAGAGAGTATACCACGGTACACTAAAATCATTAGAAGCACGTGCGCCTCGCAACGCGCAGAATCCCGATCCCTTGCCATTAGAATACTTAGACGACGACGCTGTCCTATCCGGAGATCAATATCAAAACAACAGCGTGAGCGCCCACAATTGTAAAATGACGCAAATCCAAAGACTTTATCATTATCTCGCGAATGAATTTTGTCAGTGTAAGAATATTTGTCTTTTTCATACATAAAATTACTTGATCAAGAATTTTTAATGTATATAGATTTAAATTATTCTGAAAATCACAATCTGTTAAATTGTTGGAGAAATTGAAGATGCAGGGGAAAAAAGGAAAATATAAAATCAAATATAATTTTTATTTTTTTATATTATATAATTTTTTATATAAAATTTTAGAACAATTTTTGGAAACGATTAAT
>NW_017259245.1:1926310-1938287 GCF_001594045.1 Atta colombica
TCTTATATAATTTATCTTATTTTAATTATTAACAAAGATATTTTTTAAGTGCAACAGAGAATCTCACGATAGATCATTCTTCGAGTAACACCGAATAACGACCTCGTTGTCATCATCTTCATGTTTTGACCGCCAAGCCGAAGGAAAAGAACGTCGCTTACACAATCTTGGCGCATCTACTTTTCTAAATTACGTTGCCCTTCTTCACCATCTCGGTTCTTGCATATAAGAGGTCGCCTCAAAGGAGAAAGAGCGAGTAAAAACGAGCGATGGAGGATGCTGGAAGATATGGAGAGCACTGCGAAAGAGAGAGAGAAAGAGAGAGAAAGAAGAAGAGAAAGAGCGTGTAAAGAGAAGATAAAGAGAGATGACGAAAATAAGCGAGCTAGGGAGAGAGAGAGAGAGAGAGAGAGAGAGAGAGAGAGAGAGAGAGAGAGAGGGGGGGGGGGAGAGAGAGAGAGAGAGAGAGAGAGAGAGAGAGAGAGAGAGAGAGAGAGAGAGGGGAGGGGGGAGACAGAAAGAGACCTGATACTCTCTTCGTCGTGCTGCTTAAAATTCATAAGGCGCTCTGTTTACTTACTAAAGATACGCGGCTTGCCCCCGTCGCACCCCAATCCCATGCCCCTCAACATGGTGGCCCACGCCACCCCCGCGCTTTGGGGATGCCACGCGAGCGCCGTGCTTTATCGCGGAAAATAAAATTATTGGTTGCACTTTTCTCTCGCGAACGGCTAGAAAACGAGTAAGCTCGCACTGTTCCTTTTTGTCATCACCTACGCCGAGAGAATCTCAAGGCGTGAATTTTTCCGCGACGGTTAAACGAAAGAAGGCTCTTTGAACGTTGTTCGTTCGTTCTCGCCGGATACATTCGTTAAACTATAGAATAGAATCTCGCGTGTGATCGCATTAATATATTAATGATGGTGGAATAATTGTAATATTTATTATTAATAAAAAATAATCTGCAAATAATAATTTCTCTCTAAATTAAAAAAAAAAAAATTCCAGAAATTTATTTATTTTATTCGAAATTATGATTAATAAATTTATTAGGTTGTCCAGAAAGTTCGTGCCGACTAACCTATATAATTTAATAAATGTATACTAAAATTTAAATTTTCTGCGTTTCAATTTTCCTTCAACATCGGCACGAACTTTCCGGACAACTCAATAGAATAACTTATCAATTGCTGACATTTGTACTATTTGTAAATAGAGTTATTATTTTAAGTTAAGACTCTTTTATCTTATTTATATATCTATTATAATTACATCTTACAGATCGGTATTCCATAGTTAGTTCTTATATTTAAGATTATCTACAGATGTCATGAATTAATCACATTACTATCTTAAGATATTACTTAATATCTTGAAATAAGGACGGACTATGAATATGGCATTGACTTGTCTCACGTGTGAATCAATGAGGAGAAACGATCAAAATGTCAACCTCAGTTTTTTTTCATTAACTGATACTCATTTATAACTTTTTATTCTCGTTTTGACCACTGAAAGGTCCGAAGAGCTGTTAATTAGCACGAGGGCGCGATTATGAACGCCGCTTCGATCGGCGTCAGCAGCGCGCGCCGACAGTAAATCAGCTGCCGCCGCGGGCGACCTTGCCGGCAAAGAAGAGGAAAAGTCGTTCAAGGCTGAGAAGAGAGAGATCGGTGCGACTTGAACGACTTGGAAGGTGGGCGACGGAAACGAGATAGTCGTCTGATTATGTCGGACGAATTTTCTCAACGGCTTGCTCGCTGTCGACAACGCCGTTACGCATATACTTCTTCCGGATATGAGGGAACGTGTGGTTGTATGTATACACGCGAAAGTACGCGCGTATATGCGTGTGTGAGTGTAGCTTCACTCACACCTACTCCGCCGCGTTATAATCTCGTTGCTCCCGGCGACGTCGAATAAAGTACTTCCCGGTACTGCCGGTAACGCGAGGCACCAACTATTAACTCATTAGTCGAAGTTCTTCGTATTATCGCATTCTCTTTGAGAGACCGCGCCGGTGTTCCCGTACTTACGGCACCGTACGGTCTTACCCGCCGGGTGGATTGGATCGGGCGTTTGAGGAAGACGGAAGTGGAAACAGAAAGGGAAAGAGAAAGATACGCAAAGGGAGAGAAGGATGACGTACGTGATGGGTAAAAGGAGTGGGTGGTGGTGTGCGTTGCGGATGGTAGAAGCAGTGACGCCGTGCTCACAGAGTTGAGAGCTATGAGTGACGGAGGGAGGGGGAGGGGATGGGTGGTCGGAGGAAGAGACGGGCGATGTGGGTGGTCGGTGGTAGAGCGTATAGGTAGCGGTAAGGGTTGGTGTGGTACGGTGAGGATGGTGGCAACGTCATGGAAGAGCAGGGCGCGACGGGGGTGGTTGGCCGGAGAAAGGGTAGTGGGCGAGCGCGAGGGTGGTTGCACGCCCGGCATTGTTTCGAACAGGCGTGTACACGTACATACATCTATTTGGCACATAGGTAAAGCATCTTAGAGACCGCGTAGAAGGGAACTACGGCAGCGGCCGTAGTGAGCTAGAGGAAGGGTTGAGGCGAGAGGAGGGTAATGGTGGGTGTGAGGGCTAGAAAGGGAGACGACGTGAGTATAGAGAAGCAGAAGCAGAAGCAGAAGCAGTAGCTGCGGCGGTGGCAACAGCCAGCCAGCCAGCCATCTTGCCACAAACTTGACTCGACCAATCAGCGTCGAGGCTGTGGTCACCGTTGTACCTTCGGCCCCTTTCCCTCCCACGTCCTGATGCTTTTCCCTCTAGCTTGGATTCCCTCCGTTCCTCTCACGACGTGGCTCTTCCTTGCCGCTACTCGTTCCTTGGGCTCTCTTCTTCCTCGATAAGTCTGCAACAGCCCCCGTAACAGCACCTGCCAGCCAACCCTTTAATTCTAATCAATTTACTCTTGCGCGAGACCCCAACCCCTCATGCAAGCGTATCCTCGTGAGCGCGACCGAACCTCAAGACCTCACCCTCTAAACCCCTTCTTGCTACTGAGGCTCCTGCTGCACCCCACAGCCGCTATTCGAACGATCCTGCTACATCCGATAACGGAACGCTGTTATTCGACCGTCCGGGACTCTCCCGGTAACCGGCTAAATAATTAGCGCTGGGAGATTAATCGCTGGGAGTTAAGTCGGGGCTGCGCGTTAACGACCCTCTCGTGACCCATACCCATGCACTAGCGGGACATTTTCGGGATCGAGTCCAATTTAGGGATTCTAGTTTCTCGTAATTCGAAAACTCGGACGAGATATGTTACAAATAAGTCTAGAATTACTTCACCCCTGTTAAATTATTTCTTTTAAAAAGTCTAAGCAAAGTAATGGTCGCAAGAATTTCGTAATTCGGTCTATTTGTGTTGGTATTTATAATGATATTGTTTTATTTTCCAAACAATGGGAGTTCACAATAATTTATATAAAATGTGCAAAAAACTGAACAACAACGTGTATTGATATTCACTATTATGTAATATATGTGATGTCTATTGCGTGGAGTTTACGAGCAAAAATGATTGCGAAACTTCGTTTTGGGTCGCGAAAGGCTAATGATGAACGTAAGTTAGAGCAGCATATGTGGATGGTATGAATAATTCGATCGATCCAGATCCCAACGCGATGGCTGAAGTTTACGCGTGCTACGTTTGCAGGAGTTCGGTGGTGCTTGCATAATTTAGTTAATGGCTCGTAGACTAATGGTTAAAGTCCATGCTTAAGCGTCGTACCAAGAACCCTTCCCCTTAAGAATTCGTCTCGAGATTCCATGTAGCCTTCTCATGTTCCAATTTACAAGCATTTTATTATACTGTTTTCATTATTTATCAAGCACGAGCTAAGATTTTGCATGAATGTTTTTTAACATATCTAAGATTATTATAAATAAAATTTATTTCTAAGAAGAACGGTTTTACAATCAAGCAAAGAATGTGCATTGATACAAGAACGATAAAAAAAAGACACAGTGAAAACAACTATAAAAGTAACAATACAAGTTTTATATATAGAATTAAAGTACACATTATATATAATTGAATAAACTATTTTATATACAACAATATATACAACAACTATATACAACAAATTTTTAATTTTGTACAATTATGCGGTCGTAATAATTAATATATTTTTCAAAAAAACTTTTATATTCTGACTCTCATTCGCCTTTTGAACTGTCTTTTTTTATTATTTTATAGTGAAAGTCCTATATTTTTGTTAATTTGAATAAATTATTTTATAGTTACTGCAACTGTAAAATAATTTATTCAACTATATGTACACCAATTTTATATATAAAACTTACATAGTTGTTATATAAAACCATTATAATTGCTACCATAATGTTTTCCTCTAAGTATAGGAAAAAAATTATAATCAAAAATATATATATGCGCATCATCCATATACGTTATAATACGTCAATGATATGTACAGTACAAGCATGACGATAAATTTGTTTCGTGAGCGAGGCGAGAGCGTCGCGTACGATGTGTCACCCAGGAGAAAGTGCAAAAATATATCTCTTTTATCGTCGCCGATATATCGGCCGCATTGTACGGCCGTGGCGGTGATAAAGCTGTCTCAAATAAATCGAGAACGTCGGCCTGATTACACATCGTTCCACGAGACTGGCAGAGAGTAAGCACAGCTTAACGACGGATCTCCAATCCGATCACGGGAGCGGCACAATCGTCCTATCCGATCACTTTCCTTTTTCTTTTTATGCACGCTGACGCGTATTCGCGATGCCTGATCGAGTGGCGGGGATTCAGGGCCGACGGCGAAGGAATAGACGGGAAGCACGATTTATTTATGTCGGCGATTGGGAGAATCGGGGAACCGAGGGCTTCTTCTTCGCATTAATACCGGAGGGTCCTTTGTAGGATAGCTTCCGTTCCTATGATTCTGATACGACGCGTATCGAGCCTCATTTTATCGCGCGAAAGAAAATTTATACTACTGGAAGAGAGATTCGAGAGGATCATTTAATTTCGTACACATTCTTGAGATTGAATTATAAGTGGAAAAAATAAGCATTTTTTTACTCGATACAAAGTAAAGAACATATGTATGCGCTTATTATGCCATTTACATAAATATCATAATATAAAGATGCGTTAATGTTGGAATTCTCGTTTTGTAATCCTGTTTGGCGACCTGACAAATGTCTTGAACAGAAGAACGTGAACCTGTCGGCATTTCTCAAACTCGTTATAATAAGCGACGCGTGCACGTGAAACAAGTTTATTACCCTTTAAGAGTTTCTAAGCAGTCCCGGCACCCTGAAGAGGGCGCGGGGTGCTCTCGAGGTCTTAAGTTCTTGACACTTTAACCTGACGAGAAAAAGTACCTTAATTTTCTTCCAGAATCTGTTAAAGCTGGAACTTATCGTCTATTCGCTCCAAATTACATATTTAAATATGATATTACCAAACAATTCTTTTGCAAATCGTATATCATTTATTATTTCAAAAATATCTAATTGAAGAAAGCTAAGAACTTGATATTTAGTAATAATTTATTAAAGATTAAATAGTAATTAGTGAGATAATTGTAAATATTTAATAATACATTTTTTTTCAAAAGCTATATATAAAGAAATGATTATCTTTGAATGATAATATGATCTTTATGGTCATGCCTAATGAGAACTGTCGGCGAAAATTGCGTTAAATGTGTGCGATTATTAATGAATGAGCAATCGATCGCGAACGAGAATACTTAATTGACGCTGATGATAATTATATCGCAGACACGCTGGATCTCTAACGGTCCTCGAATTCGGCCGTCTAACATCCGAAATAACTCCAAGTTCAACAATATGTTATATACATACCTACTCACGTTGGTACCTGTGCATCGATCGTCGTGCCGTATAATCGGTCTCATCTCTCGTTGGATAGCAACTAGAATAAAAATTAAAAGAGAAGTAAGAGAAGTGGATGAGGATGCACGAGTTAAAGTCACGCAAGTAAATATTCTCTTAATTCGCGCAAAACTACTTAATAAGCAGATGAATGCGTGGCTCTATTGACTATTTGATGGGCAAAATGTGGACAGGGAAATCGTGATTAATCCGCGAAAAGCAAATTAGAGTGGTAATGATGGTATGGATGATAGTGGGAGGAAAAGAATAAAAACATGGAGTCACATAAGAACGCGTCGATCTTTTTCCCGAAGATAGATCTCACCGACGTGCGCGAAACTATCATGACGACGACGACAGTGGCAGCGACGACGACGACGACGATGACGACAACGACGTCGACGACGACGGGTCGAGTGGTTTTCAAGCTAATAAAAAAATTACCCCGTCGCATGAAACCCGACGATGTATAAAACGTCGCTGAGTACGACTCACCCTCTCGTCGCCATTCCCGTTATTGCCGTTGTCGTTGTTGCTACTCTAACTCGCCCACCCTCACACAAAAAAGGGGAGAAATGCATGGAGCCGACACCCTTTCGGTCTTTTATTTATTTAGGCGAAGAGTTAGACTACATTCATTTATTTAGACTACTTATTTCGTCCCTTACCGTTGGAATATATATTTTTGCTTGGGAAAAATTGAATCGGGAAGATATGAATAACCAAATTGTAAACGAATCAATTTTTATTTATTGATAGCAATAATAAAAATGTATTTAAAATTATAAATGAAATAAATAAAATATTATAAATATAATATTTTTAATAATATTATGCGCAGATAATAATGATTAAAAGCAATTTTTAGAGAATTAGAACTGTAAATAAACATTAGTTTTTAATTAACATTAATTTAAATAAACATTAGTTTTTAATTATTAAAAAAACCCTGTATGCGCATTTTTTTTGGTAATAAACTTTTGGTGAAAATTGGACTTGATGTTACTTTAGAAATATGTTCACGATTTATTAAAACGGAAAGAAAAGAATGTGCCAAAAATCGAATGTATTCTTCAGATATTAATCAGCGAATTCTTCGGAGTAAACGCGCACGATTTGTAAGTAAGGTCAATATTCAAATCCTTTTTCTTTCTATTCAGATCTGGCCGTTAAATTGGCAATAGTGCCAAATGCAGTAAAACGGCTAACATTTTACTCTAGATAGATAATGCTGAAATTTTTGTAAATCTGCAGTAAAAAGTGATGATTCTTTATATATTCTTATTTGTCTTGCTTATCTTAATTTGAGCCTTCACTCTGTTGAGCTTAATTTCTTTTAACAATCAAACATTGTTAATTATCAAATTTTCATTATTGATGTAAAAATTAAATTATTTGATAAATAAAATACACTATATTTATTAAACAGAATATTTATATAATTCAATAATTAATTTCTACGTTTCACAATTCTAATTAGAATAAGAAGTACTAATTAAAAAATCTTAAAATTGAACGAATTGAAAAATAAAGAGAAAAATAATCACTCAGATGAATAAGTAAATTTCTAAATTGAATTTGTTTTTTCTACAATCACAATTTCTAAGTACAACTTGGTCGCTAATTAAAAGCAATCCTGCACGTGTCTGAAAGCCTTTGCAAGCCAAGTTTACAAAAGAAAACTAGACAAGATTTTTTTAAGTTACGCCCACCCTCCTTGCGACAGTCTCTGCATCCCATTCTTCCTTTTTCTTCATTTCTTTCTCCTTTTTTTATTTTTCTTCATTTCTTTGCCTTCATTCTGTCTTTCTCTTTTTCCTCCCTGATATTTCCATAGCCTATTCTTTTCCCTTTCTCCATTATGCTGTTCAAGTTTCCTACTCTCTTTCTTCAGCTTCATAGCACAACCAGCGCTGGCAGGTCGGCTTAATTATCGTTCAAGTGTTCTTTAAAGAGTGAATTACACGCTCGATATTTACCGCGTGCTTTTCACTTTCATCGTGTCTTCCGTCGTATCGCTTTCTTTTCCCCGTTATTCGCTTCGCAGCAGTGCTTCCTAGGGCATTCAAGGAATGAAAGAGACAGTGAATGGAAAAAGTAAGTTGTTCACTAACATTATTTCTTTTACACCTTACAGAGCTTTTTATGTCCATAACTTTTTATCATGTTTTGCGTAACGGTTTTAGTATTCTCCTTTTAGTTTCGCATCGTTTTCGCGCGTCTTCTTCTTGGTTGAAAAAAAATTAGAGTTAATTTCAAAAGTATTATCAAGTCATTTTATTTCATCGTAATAAACATATAAATTTTTTGCTCTTAATTATAATAATAAAACTCGTTTTAAAACTCGTTTTCTTACATGATTAATAGTTTCCGAGTTAAACAATCAATTGTAAATTAAATTTTTTAAATGAAAATAATATAATTATTAATTTCAAATTATATTAATTTATTTTTTCAGAAGTATTTTCATCGATCTTCTTTCTGTGGATAATTCTTCATATTTTTCAGTTTTTAACAAGAATAAATATTTTATTATTTATTTATGTAACATTATATATAGATACTTAAATGTATACATATACACGGATATTCTTCAAATATTTATTCAGATAGCATTTCTTTAATTTTTGTATGTCTCGTGTGAGTTGAAGACAGGAAAAGTCTAGACGAAAAAGAAAGAAAGATCTATTCGAACTGTGACTAGAAGACTGCAAGAATAGCGATTTGTATGTCGGAAAAAGAATTTTCTTAGTGATACTAGCAAGTTAAGAAAGACAGTTCTCCAAAGAGAGGATCCTTTTATCATTTTTCCTGTAACTGCTATCCTGTTAAGAAAGATAATAAGAAGAAAAGAAGAAATTCTACTTTAGCAAAAATTCAATATTTTTACACTAACGACAAATTGTTATGTTACACTTTTATAGAATACCGAGAATTTTACTGTCCCACGAAGTACAATCATTAATTATTTTAATTTGCTAAAATTAATTGTAATATAATTTAATTTAATTTAATTTAGATTAGGAAATAAATTAAAACAAAGAAATTTTTGAAAATTATTCAATGAAAAAATTTTTAATAAATTTTTTCTCACGATTAGCTTTACATATTTTTTTTATTCCTTTCACAAATACTACATGAAAAAGGTGCACAAGAAGGTGCGAATGTAAAATATAGTTGAGCAAAAAAAATCGACGTTCATTACCGCTCGTTTCGAGTCACGAGGCAGGAAAATGCGGGCGTCTCGGGGTACTTAAACATCGCGTTTTCTATGCTCGAAACGCGAGGCAAGTTGCACTTTCATCTTGAGCTCAATTCAAAGTAGAAAGGAACCGATTCGTGATGTTCATTCTTTACGCAGAATTACGAAAAAATTTCATGTCACTCGTTTATTTAACAAAGTACGCTTTCATTTTATCAATTTCATTATAAAACGGAATAAATATTTGTTACGTGTTTATAATATATAACTGTTAAACTCTAGAATAAGTTCCTAACTCTATTAATAATAAAAATAAGATAATAACTAATATTATAAATTTAATATCAATTTTATGAAAAACAATTTTATTATTTATAGCGAGTATAGTGGAATAATTTTAACAGTTAAAATATATTTAGTATTATAAAGATTTTATTATTAAATAAAAATAATCTTTTAATAAAATAATAATTTTTTGTAAATAATTATATATCAGAAATTAATTACCTATGTATGAATACACGACAATCTTTGAAACTTCGAAAATTTATATGTAAAATATATTCATATCTTCATGATGTTATCAAAATCCCATTCTCGATTTCCGACAGAATGTTTCTAATGTACTTCATCTAAAAAAATAAAGCAACTGCTGTGTAGAAATCATGCAAATTTCCAAGCAACTCTCCCAAGTAACAACGAGTACGAGTCACAGTCCTTTAGTTCTTCGTATTTTCTCTCCTCCCCTATTCGATTTTCCACCATTTCCCAATCGTCCGTTTCCCCCTCATCTCGTCCATTTCCATCAGTCTCTAGTGACGTTTATACTTTGGAGAACGGACCCGGGGGTTGTACGGGGCCGAGTTAAGGGGGTGGTCGTGATCGAGTGGGTGCCAGGGAGTGAGAAAAGATGCGGGAGAAATAAGGAGAAAGAGGAGGAGAAAGAGGAGAAGGTGGCAAAGAAAACGGAGTAGAGGAAGGAGAAGTAAAAAGGGGGAGTACGAGAAAAGGGGGTGGTAACGGCCACCATCGGTTGGGAGCGAAGCAACCCTCGAGAAGGGTCTCCTTCTGATATATTGCTTCACCCGCAACCCTCACGCGCCCTAAACCATCCCTTATAGCCGCCATCTTGAAGGACTCCCCTTACCTGCTCTATTTCTCTCTCTGTCTCTTTCTCATCCTTTCTATCGCGCTCACCCCCTCGGTTCTACTCCCTCTCATCCCCGGACTGCGGCCTGCACTCACCCGCCCACCTACGATCGAAAATCCCGTTAGACTTATACGGGCTTAGTCCGTCCATTTTGACGACGAGTTGCGTGCCACCCTTCGCCAGCCACCCTTCAGTTCTTACGGAATTCCGTAGAGTTTTTTTCGCGATGTCGAAGCATCCGCTGTTTTCCAAATACGCCAAATATTTCGTGGGATACATTTCACATAATTTTGTAGAGTTTTTTTTTCAACAAGAATGCAATCATTTAAAAATTACGTTATCCAAAAAAAGTTTAAATAACATAACAGTTATCGCATTGTTCAACAATATTTTTATTAGTATATTTAATTTAAAATTTATGCAAGTAAATAGAGAATATGTTAACTATTAATTTTCTAAAAATGAATTAATTTTCTATATGTTATAAATTTTGTAGTTATTAATTTGTAGAAATGCTTATTTAAATCATAAAGAAAAATAGAGAAAAATTTATAATAGATATAAAAATTCACAATAAATATATTATTATTATAGTATCATATTATTATACTAATTTATTATTATAATAGTATAATAGTATACTTATTATAATAGTTTAATATATAATAATAATAATATTACATTACCATTATAATGTGTTATTATTATTATAATTATTATTATAATAGTTTAACTCGGATATATGCCAGAAATTGTTATAGAAAGTAATTTTCTGTAGTAGACATTCTATATACTGTCATAGTCTCATTATCCAAGATTGGTAACTTTAATCTCATAATTGCTATAATTTTAATGAATACGTTGATTTAAAAAGTTTTAAAAGTTAAGTTCTTCGCATTACTTTACTTCATTCTATTTAATATTATACGGAACAGTATCGCTGTATTCTGCAACGTCGAACGACTTTTAGTGTGGATTTTTAGCTCCGCGCCAAAGATAGGATCATTATTCATGAGTACCTCCACAAGTAGTCTGAATATGTTGCACAGTCAATGTACAAGAGCTCCAGTTTGATTGCACTGGAGGCTACCCCGAGTTATCCCTACGCTCATCGCCGTGAGGATTCATGGGATCTCGCGCGCGCAGAATGGGTGGGTGTTTCCGGTTTATTCCCGGAATTCCGCTACGAAGGGTGGTTACGCCAACGGCATCCCGTGAAGAATCCCTCTTATGACCGCGCGGGGTCCATCAGTTCATGTAGCAATTGCAGAAGGGCGAACTGCATTTTTCGGAAGCCTCGCGTGTTCGCGGCGAGGTTTCACCCTCTCGGCGCTACAAGGGGTGCACTTCGCATTCTAGTACATTGTCGTGGGATTTGATTATGCAAAGCGGCAGACTCCTTCTTATCCCGTTTCCACTTTTTCTCTCGATACGCCTCACCTTATTCTCGTTTCGCGCTGCTGCGCCATTTAGTTGATAACTTCACAGTTTTTTCAATTTTATTTATTAATACCAATCATTCAATTTTTCATAGTAAAAATTTTAATTATTTTATTTATATCTTCTCTGAAATTTTAATACTGAAAAAATATTAAAAAAGATATTTTTCAATCATTTTAATGGTGAAATTTTGCGAATTGCACATAAACGGATATTAGTCGTTAGTCTTTAATCATGTATTTATGTATTTATTTAATTATCAAGTTATAAATACACACACACACACACACACACACAATATATATATA
>NW_017259245.1:1938311-1952806 GCF_001594045.1 Atta colombica
ATGTGTAATAAATGATAATTTTAAAATTGATGTAAAATAATAAGGAATAATATGGTTGCTCTTTTTCCGGCTTTATTTTGTAGCGACAAACGAGACTCACTTCTTTCTGTAATTTTCGCAACCTGATATAACGACGCGGCAAACACCCACCGTCATTTTAAAAGCGCGGCTTGTACACTTTATCGAGGCAAGTTCTCGTCGCAATCATAAATCTTCCCAGGCTCGACGAGGTACTAAACAAAGCGTTCTTCCGACATCATATTATTCAGAAGTAACGATCGATGCTTCGAAATATTGTCAACGAGAGATTTCAACTTTCGACGTTTCTTCTCTTTGCGCTTGCCTGTCCGAAGATCACTCCGGTCCAGCCGGAAATGGACTTCTCTCTCCGGTGTTCGGTCATTACTTCCGGCAGAATGAAAATCGATTTCCATAACGGCGCCGATGTTTCCGTAAGAATATATTCTCGCGAGAATTTCTGCTGGCGAAGACATTCTTATATTTAAAATAAATTATACTTAATGCTCTCAATTAGATGCTCTATTTGCTTTCATCAATATCAAAAGTATATTCGCAAAATTCGTAATAAAATTATGAAAATATTAGCATGAAATACAAACAAATAAATTTATTTTAAATACATAACAGAGTTTCATTTAGCAATTATTAGCAATTATTAAATACAAAAACAGACTTAAAAAAGTCTAGTATTTGATGTACTATATGAATCTCTCAATTTATAAATCATTTTTTTCGCTAGTAGTATTAATCATGCTGCTATTCAATACTATTTCGATACTATTTCGTATAATACTATTTGTCACTTTCCTTTTTTTATCTTTTGTTACACGAAATCAACTGAATTCCTTTAAAGTAACCGGTAAACTTAGAGCCTAGATATCTAGATTTGCATACTATCGTTTCGCGATTGTCGCGGATAGCACTATCGAAAACATCGTGCAAAAGAACGAAAGATAAAAAGGAAAAAAGATATAGATAAAGCTCAAGAGAGTTGATAAGATGCGCGAGAAGCAAAATAGAATATCTATAAATAAAAACTTGTTATGAAAAGATGTTCTTAAACAAAAAAATAAAATAATTTTTATGTTGTAAAATAATTTATACGCTTTAAATTAATAGCGTTGTAAAACTGAATATGTACATTGTACATTTATAAAAATGTATATTTATAATGTATAAAATGCAGAAAATATTATCCTTTTTATATGTATGTTTTCTTAAACTACACGCTTCAAGCACACATTATTTTAGAAATGTTTAAAAAAATTATTCTAAGATTATTATCTTCGGCACTTATAATCATTTTTATGTAAAATTTTAAATTTCAAATAAGTGTTTACTTCCTATTTTATTCTAAATTCGGATTTTATAAATAAAATTGTCGTATTACTAGAATTCCATTTATGTTTATTATTTGTATTTATACTTTTATATAAAATGTTATTAAGATTAACTGGATTCGTATAAAATATACCAAAATATACTAAAATATAATTAAGTATCACGCGTACAATTCCTGCAAAGAAAATTAAATTTGGAAATTTGATGTTTAATACTTACATTTCAAATAAACTATATAAATATGAAAGTTGTGTGAATAAGATTACATTTTTACTTAATAACACATTTTTGTTGTTTATTTATTTTATTTGTTATTGTGTTTATTGTTAAAAGTTAAAATTTTAAAAATAATAACAAAAATATCTAAATTTTTTATATAAATTCTTTAAATATTCAAAGTAACTTATGCAAAGTTTCACTGTTAGATATAGAAGACACTTAGTTAGATATAGAAGATATAGAACAAATAAATATTTTGTTTAACTAAATAAATTTTGTTAAATAAATATTTTATTTAACTGGGCAACTAGTTCATTGTCAATTGTAATTGTATACGTAAATAATCTTGAATACATTATGTACTTATATTAAAAAATTGAGATTTTTGTCATTTATTTTATAATACATTTCCATACATTTTTATTAGAGCACAGATTAAAAAAATACTACTATTTATTAAAATAGCTTATAATCCAAACCGTCAAATCATTTGTCGTATTATTTTTAAATGTGATTTAGAATAGGCTGTAATTTTTTCATAATTTTATTATCATTTTGAAAATATGTATAAAATCTTTAACTTCAACTAAAATGTTGATCTTACTTTATCGAAACTTCCAGAAGCAAAGATTGTTACACTACGCATAACATTAAGCAACGGCATAAGTCATGGATTCATAAAGCGTCCTGGATTTAATCCGGACCTCCGTAAGCAACTCTTGGATACATCGACGAATTTGAATTCTATTATCGAATCTCGATTGTTATAGATCGCACGCAAATGCAGTGTCGAAAAACGTGCGCTTGGCAAATGAGGAAAACAGAGAGGCGAGCTGCAGCGAGCGAAGAGGGAAAGAGAAAGGTAAAGAACCAAGAAAGGCGGCAACGAGAGAATGGAAAAGGCGATGTATATAATTTGGGTCCCTGATGGCAGCTGCGTGGGTCCCGATATGCAAAAAAAGGGGTTGCCGCACGGAATTAGAATATCCTCGCGGTCTCATTTGAATTTCAATCTCGACGACGTGGCGCGCGGACACTTTTCGGTGCGGTGCTTTCACCCCTTGGGGGCCCCCGGACCGCGGGTTATCTACCTACCTACCTAGGACGTCCTCAGGTAAGAGACGAAAAGGGTTGCTGGGTTGCGGAGTGAGGAGAGATTGAAAAAAAGGAGAACGCGCGAGAACATGTGCCCTATTAAAAATCGGGCACGTCTACCTGACGCAGAAATACCGGGTTATGACAAGAGTGCGCGGACGCACCTCATTAGAGTCGCGCTAAACGTTAAATTCAGGGCACCAACGGTGTTTCCCCCTGTCGGGGAAATAACCGACGAATTTTTCTGCTTCATTTCTGATGCGCAATAGCAACATGTATCGTTTCATTAAGATCAAAATAACAGGGATCAGGGACAGCTTTCAGTTATTCGACTCATCTTCTATCTCACGATTTTGAGAGACTTCAAAGATATTTAAAATAGTGTTTTCACTGTAAATTATTTTATTCTTTGGTGCATAATACTAGCCTTGGTGTCGAATAGCAGAATTTCTTGAGATAAATTTGATTTTTTTCTATTTCAAGAACTGTGCATTTTTGTGCGAAAAACAGATGAAATTTTTCTTGACTCTTCAGAGCAAGATTTTTAAGCACATCTATGTATGTCTTACAATCATTTTCTATTAAATTATATAATTCATTTGTCACTTATGAGCTTTCTTTACTCTTTCCCTTATCTTCTTTTATTTATTGATAAACATCATTATTAAATAGGTTAAATTTTACATAAGTCTACGAAAGAATAGATTCTAAATTATGCAAATAGGCTACGTAGAAATCAATATTACAAATATCGCAACTTTGTGCATATCTGAAATAACTTTTGACTTTACACAATGCGTCCGAATCTTGATACCTCTTACCAATACCTCGCAGCCAATCCTCCTACAGGATGCTCAAAGAGCCCTACGTCGCATCAGAGAGCGTTAAAGAAACGAGGTCACGTGGGGGATCTCCGTCGTCGAGTGCTTCACATCAAAAGTTTACGACGCCCTGTAACGGACGAGCGTGCACCATCACCAATGCATTTTGTTATCCATATCTCGTAGCATGCACGCGCAACCAGACGAAAGGAAAGGACGACGGGAGAGAAAGGGGAGAGGAGAGGTAGTCGCCGGAGGGCAAAACGGAGAGAAAAAGAGAGGACAAGACCGAAGATGGGAAGCCATAGCTCCAGGCATTTCCTTCTGTACGAAGGGAAGACTTTATACGTACTTCTGAGGTGTACAGTCGATAGTAAAGTGTTCACCTCTCCCTTGCAAAATTATTCTGCCTTCGTTGTTTCGATACGATCGGTGAGCTCGATTGGGAACCTGAAGGGAATTAAGTGGAACAATTGTCGGAAAAAAATGTTAGAAGAATATTAATACACAAGTGTGAAAAAGGAAATGTAGTAGTGTTTTTATCATTATTTTCATCTTTTTTCAATTACAATAAACTTACTCGTTAAAAAAATAAACTGAAAAGCATGATTCTATTCAGACATCAAAGATCTATCTACAAAAATTAGGAAAAGAAATTTTATTTTAATTTTAATCGAATATTAATATAGAAATATATAATAATAAAAGACAAACAATTATGCGTAATTAGTGATGTAATCGATGAAAATTATCCGTATAAATTTGTATGTTTAATAACAGCATTTTGCTTATATAACTTCTGATAGGCTTTGAATTTCGGAAATATGGGGAATGATAAAAGTAAAAGACATTTCTTATATTTGAAATCATCACATCGTGACACTCTTATTTTCACCGATGTAGAACTCATGACTTCGATTGGTTGAGGGTGAATTCGAGAAGTACATCGATATGCGTGCTACGCATATGCTGTAAAAGAAATATGTAAAGGAAGAGGAAACTCAGAAAGGAAGAGCTTTCGTCGTACTTTAGCCTCGAGTTTTTCTTGACGTAGAAAATATTGCGCGTATGTTTGAGAAATCGTCGAATTCGCGCGCAAATGTGTTTGCGTGTTCATCGTGCGAGCCTGACTAATTCAACGCGCAAGCTCCATTAGTATTAAACGAGATTTTGCACTTTGCAGATGTATTTGTGATTGTCGTAAAAATTTCGCAAGACTCGTTCCGAGATTCAAATTTTTTAGCGTGCATTAAAAAAAATTAAACGAACGGAACATGTGTACATACACAAGAATCGACAATAATTTAAATAAGTTTTTTAAAAGCCTTCCAAAGTATTGAACTACTTGATGGCTTTACATTGAAATAATTGTCAATTTTTTTAGTTTGAAACGCCACTCGAAAAGAAAATGCATTCGATAATGGAACATTCCCCAACAATAATAAAATTCCCCTTAAAACGAATCCTATAATATGGTTTTTAAATATATAATTGTTTTTAGAGTTTCTAACTATGAAAATTAAAATCAGAATTAAAATACGAAAGAAGTATTTTTTGAACAAAATCATTGAGGCAACTATAAGATTCCTTCGATTCTTGACGTCTGATTGTCGCGTCCGCCATTATCTCGAATTCCTCGGAAGCGTGAGAGGAAAAACTGAAAATTTCTCTTTTCCCTTGGCCCGGATTCCTGGCGATAGCTGTACGACGGAGCGAGTCCGTCAACTAACTCGCTCGTGAAGTCATCCTCGTCCTTTCGGAGTTTTCGTGTGCGGACCGCGCGAGTTTACCGTCAACGAAGACGGGACGACATCGGCAACGTCGTTTCTACTCGGGAAACTTTAGTCCCGGATGCGCCTCCCGTTCACGTTCGCGGCTGCATGTCGAGCGAGCGTTCCCGTGGCTGCACGCTTAGAAAGTTTTGCCTCGTACACCCCCTATGCGAACCACCACCGCTTCACCCCTTCGCCCGTTTCTCACAGAGACCGCCCTTATCCCCGGTCCCCTCCTTCCGTTGCCCCGGGGATTTTGGTTAGAATATTGAATCTCGTAGAGTGGAGGCGCTGTAACGAGAGCACGAACGCCACAACCCGGGCAACGTCGTCGTCAACATCGTACCCCAGTCGGCCGGGGTACCACTGCTGAATAAAATCATCCGCTACCGTGTAGATGCACAGCGGAGAAAAAAAATAGTGCATGAATTTATTCGGCCTTTTTAGTATTAAATGTGTCAATATGTAAAATTTTACGAAAATTTTTTAACATTTTTTTTTTGTATAAAAGAAATTGAAGAATTTTTATATTTAAAAAAATTTAAGGAGCGTTTAGCGTTGTTTATCACGTGCGATCATCAATTTTTAATCGTATTTCAAAATATTCGTTTGATTTATCATATTAATTCTAATTCTTATAAATATTATAATTCATTTAGATGTATTATAACAAGTATAAGAATTATAACTAATTTTTTGAATATTAATATATATTATTAATTCTAACATCTCCATTTTGTGATGCGTAAGGATTTCATGTTTATAGATAACCGTAGTTTAGTATACCGGTTGCGAAAAGTTAATACGCTTTCGTGTAAGCTAAAAGGAACAGTCTAATATTCGTGATGCAATCTAAGGACTAAGGAAAAGCTCTGTTTTATATAAATATAACATATTTACAAAGGTATGTAAATTTTATTTTGTATCAACTTCTAGAAAATGTCACATTATTTCAATAATATATAAAGAAAATGGTAATAGCATAATAAAGTAAAATATACAATAGCATAATAAAGTAAAATATAACGTCTCGAGAAATTTGGTAAAATAATCGAATATCAATAATAAATATATATAAATATTTCAATGCTTTAAAATTAATTTTCGTATTGCATATATTTTACACTCTAATTCTCATATTAGCATTGACATTATTCTGTATATATAATTCGTATTAATTTTATGTTAATGAATTATGTAGCATTTAACTCTTTATCTGATTTACTTAACAGTAACATTAGTATGATTATTTTATCACACATATGATATCCAAAATATTTGTTTATTAAGTATTTTTTCACTTGAGTATTTTTAACTATTTTTTCACAATATAAAAATTAAATTATTACTGAAACAAATATTGTATATTAAATTTTAATAAATCATTTTTTTGAATAGTGTCAACTAAATAAATATTTATTAAATGTAAAGATATGTATTTGATACAAGAATCATTAATTCGATTAATTATCATTTCGTTTTATTAAGTAAATATTTATTTACTGTAAGTAAACGTTTAGTTAGCAATATTCAAATAAATATCTATTAAAATTTAGAATATTTTTTTCTCACTGTATTTATTGGTGCTGTTACAATTAATTTGATTAATTTGAATAATATGAAAATTAAATAAGAATATTAAAAAAATCAACTCAATGTCTTGTCGAGGAAACGAATTTCCTTTTAATTGGTCAACGCCCAGCGGAGGTAAAATCTTCTGGCGACTCATGATATACGAGGGTCAGGCCATGTTTCCGCCTGTTTTGACCACCGAAGGGGCCCGAGGCTGGGCCGCACGCCCAGGGTCAAGGGATGATCCGACGCGGGGCAATCCGGTCGCGCCCTGAAATTTCGCGCGGAAAGGGTTGCTAGCACGCGCCTGGCCTGCTTCGGTGGCCTGATCTAAGCTGAGTTTGGCTCAGTTTAAGCTTAGGATTGCGTCGCGTACCGGTCAGAGAAGTTCAAATTATCAGAGTGTCCACCGGGCACAGAGCATCCAGGTAGACAACTAGGACAATTGGAGGACGACATGGATGGAGGAGATGTAGGTCATCGTGAAATGTACTAACGTTTTCAACGATCTTGTAGGGATCAGATAGCGGCGTCGAGTATGTAGACGGACGAGCACCTGCGTCATTTTCAGCGAAACTGGATCATAAATTCTTTTCAAAGCGGCACGTGGAGAACCGTTGGTCGTGGTCGGCAAAGGTTACCTTTTTTTAACTTAGATCAGTCCCATTGACGAGACTTCCTATCTATTTCTTTAGGCTAATACATTTATTTTTCTTGTGGCCACTTTGACTATGCACACAGTCTGCTTTATACATATTTCGAGAATGAAAAAGATTTCTTGTCAAAGATAAGTGAGTTTCATTGTCAAAATCTCTTGAAAAGACGTATTTCAAACTACATAAATCACTTTCTTCGTGACAGTTTTTCAAATTCTTTTCATTCAATTATATGTGTGTTTTTATCGAAAACTAGAATTAAATAAATATTTGAAAATTTTTTTAACGATTTATTCAATTATAATTTACAATTCAGGATTAAATTCAAGAATACTTTCGTTAAAATAATATTTCGTTATTTTTGCCACTTCAAACTTTCGTTCGCAGCATCCACAAGAGACAACCAACGATAATGCAATAAAACGTACAAGTGGCGACGTACTTGCACGCTCAAGTGGGTATATACATATACATATTCGTGCTCGTATGTAAAAATATATCGGTAGCCAGCTATATCGACAGCAAAATAAGGGATCGTCGTGGGAGGATGGTTACACGAGGGATGCCTCACGAAGCTATAGACATTTGGCTCCGTCCGTCCGCCCCTCATCTTCCACCTCTTTCCCAGTCGCCAACCCTCGATATTAAAAATTTCAATATCCTAGCCTCAGGGGTGGAAAACACATAATGTATTCAGGTGACGTCTCGGCCATTCTATCGGCGAGAAAAACGTACAGTTTTCGCGGAATCGAACTCACCCTCTCCCGCCACCCTCTGACTGTTCGGCAGACTTCGGCATCCCACCACCGTCAGCCCCATGTCCGCTCTTGTTCCCTTATATATCTATGTGATAACCCCCCGACGACGATGCGAGTTTCTTTGTTTCTTTCTGAACCCGTATAGCATATAGAATATTTCCACTCATCTGGGGATTTCGCACGTTTTACGGAGCGTCTCTTTCGGAGAAAATCTACCTAGCCTATATATACAAAAAGTGACGATAGCATGAGATTTTTATATGATTCGATAAGTGCAACGTTTGAGATTATCAAATATAATTGAAAAGGTCCTTGGAAAAATGGCGCAAAGTCTGAATCGAGATTCCTATTCACAATAAATATGATGCAGTACTTCAAATTACATTGCCTAATGTAATATGTAGCTATCATGATAATTAAGCACTTTTGAATAAGTTCGGTACATATACAAAATGTAATATAATATATACAAAATATACAAAGTATACAAAGTAATATTCATCTTAAAATAATTCCAGTAATATTCATCTTAAAATCCAAGTAATATTCATCTTAAAATAATTCCAGAATTTAAAGTATTGAAAAAAAAAAGATATCAAATCATATATGATAAAAAATGTTTATATTAATCTTATAAATCTGCTCTCTTTTACAAAACGCCATTAAGGCATCAAATAAATCTGCAAATTTGTATGAAATATTCTGAGACATTTTACTTTCTTAATGTTTTGCTATAATATAGAAATTCTACATCAAACTCGATCAGATGAGAGGCTACCACTACTTCTCTACAGAACGAAAATGGTTCCATTCCAAGGGATCGACTTCGTGCGCAAAAGGAATTCGATCACCGCGATCGTCGAGAAGCTTCCTGCCGATAGAATGGCGCTTCCAGGAAAGATACGATTTCGTTCAGTCGTTTTAGTTGTGCGTCCCGTCGAGCGTATACATGGTTGAAGTATCGGTGGACCCCGCGGGATCGGGGGCTGAGAGCAGAGAAATTGGTAGAAAGTGAGTCTTCGGAATCAACCCCCGGCACAAGAAGGTAGGAAGACGAAGGGACGCGAGCAGGGAATTGGGGGCCAAGGAGACTCGAAGGGGGATAACATAGAACGGCTCGAGCAGTTTGCAGACCGCGGGGTCTAAACAACTTAACGATAAAATTTATAGTTCCGTAGCACGCCTACCCTTAGCCTTCCCCGGGGCCTGGAGGCCGGGGAGGAGGATCGTCTCCGGCAAAGGACAACCGTGGGCTGAGTGTCGGATGCCAAGGGTGGAAATAAGAGCCAAGACGGGAGTGAGAAACAGGGGGAGGGAGGGAGATGGGTGGAAGGGACCTCAGCCGTATATAGGAGGTCTCTCGTACAGGACTTTTACCCTGCAGAGTTGCGTCGTAATTTATGGATGCCGTTCCCTTATCCGCAGGATACGAACTCCACTCTCCCCACACGTTTGCTGTCCTTCTATCGATCCTATATACCGCGACGAAACGGGTGTCTGCAAAGTGTCGCTCGGCCAGACTCTCAGAAATTCGTGTCGCTCAGGACTTATCGGTTTTCTACTTTTGCTGGAACGTGGTTAGGAATGGATAATACTATCGATTTATCTTCATTTCGTGATTTTTATCCGATTATTATGTTAATTTTATAAAGAATATCGTTAGAGACACATTAAACAGATAAGGAGTTCATCGAGATATGTACAAACATTATACATGCAAAACATATTTTGGAAACAACATGATATAATTGAAATTAATAGACATATCAATCAAATAAAAATCGATTTCAAGTCAGAATTAACTGATAATGCTTATGACAAAAATTTTCTAATGTACCAAATGATGTGATGAGAATATTAGCACGTTAAATTTCCAAATCGAATATAAAATAGTGTTAAGGAATTGTTATTTTGCATAAATTTATCATTATCAGTTTTACCTAGTAAACAAATTTATTCCATGCTACTAACACCAGCAGCACTCATGGGTCACCCGTTGCATAGCGAAACACACCCTGTACAGAAATGCTTGGTTTGCTAGCGCGTTGGTGCTTTCCGTACATGTACAGCCGTATGTTTATGCATGTGTGCGTGTGTATGTGCACGTGTATGTGTGCTAGTCCACCCTCGAGGGAACATGGTGCGGTAGAGAGGATGAGGAATGTTGGGGTTGAAGAGGTAAGAGAGGGTGGAAGGGGGACAGCCGGGGGGTTAGAGCTAGAGAACGAGAGAGGATGAGAGGGTGAGAGAGGGCAGAGAGGGCGAGAGCGAGGGCTACATAGGAGAGGGATGGAGTACGTGGAGGCCCGTCTTATATTGATTTCTGTCCACGCCACCCCCGCCGGGCCCCCCCCGTAACCTCCGCGCGAGCCGTCCTATGCTTGAACGGGAGGTGGCAGCGTCAGGTATAGGGGATGAGGGAGGTGGAGAGTCAAAGGAGAGAATAAGAGGGCGAATGAAAAGGAAGAGAGAGAAAGACAGTAAGAGAGAAAGAGAGAGGGTAAGAGCACAAGAGAACAAGACTGACAGGAGATAGAAGGAAAAGAGCGGGGGGAGAGAGATGGGACTCGCTCGCCGCACTTTCCACGGGCGGCGGGAGAGGCCCTCGGGGGTGGCACTCTGTCACATTCAACCCCGACCACCGTCGGCAGCCCCTCATTCAAATAACAGGCACCGCCGCTTCGAAGGATGGATGAGGGGAAAGGAGGATGTAGGTGGAAGTTGGGTAGATGGTAGCGGTGGATCGGGGGAGGCGGACCGACAGAGGGTGAGTTTCGTCCGGCCGAAGCACACCTCGATCGATTGGGCTTGTCCAAGGGTGGAAGAGGTATCCCCCCCTCTCTTCCTCCCGTGGCCGTCCTCATCCTTTCTCATAGTACTCTCTTCCTTCGTCGTCCTCCCCCTATATCCCTCGACTCACTCACGAAAGCGCCCAACGCGAGTGGCGCACGTATACATGTATACGTGACTCTACGCGCGCGTATATGTGGCATGGCGAGGGGTTGCTATGGCGACCCATTCTCGGCACGGGGGTGAAACGCCATTGGCCAGCGTGGGGGCCTCGACCAATCCCCCCCCGCATGTGTGCGTGAATGCAATGCATATGCATATGTGTGTGTGTGTGTGTGTGTGTGTGCGCGCGCGCGTGCGCGTGTGTGTGTGTGTGCGTGCGTGCGTACGTGCGCGCGCGCGCGCGCGCGTGTGTGTGTGTGTATGTGTGTATATGCGCGCGCGTTTGCTTCCTCTCGCCACTGTCCACGTTTACTCACACCCTCGACAATCTTTTCTAAAAAAAATTCATCCGGAAGAAAATTCTTTCATTTATGTGACAATCTCTTATCATACATTACCATCATAATTAAATCACAGATATAAAAAAAGAGATTAAAATACGGTAATACGCTATTTTATAATTTATTTACAACTGTTTAAAGGCAAAATTGCTTTTGTCTTGTCGTTTATATTCAGATATAAATATAAAATTTATATTAAATAGTAACCGATAAAAGATATAATGAATAGCGTAAATAAATACAGTAAGATCGAACGAAAGTAGTAAGTGTTTGAAATAAATTCTTTGCGATCGTGGCTTATACACAATATAATTATATTTTTACAAAAATTTGTAATCATTTTAGTGACAAAGAGCTCGACAAATGTGTCGGATAAAAAAATTTCTTTGCTTATAATAGTTTCGTTCATATATTCGGCAAATAAAGAGTCCGAAATATCGGCCGGAAATGATCGCATCGTTTACGCGCGGGAAGTGTTGAAGGTCGAAGACTACGTTTTGAGGCATGATTCTGTTTGCCGGCACCACTTTGTTCCTTTTTGCACGAGTAAATGGAGAAACTTTATAAAGTTTTCCACGGCTAAGTTTTCTCTCGTCGGAAATATCAGGCCGGCTACGGTGGTGAATTTATTTAAAACGGAAGTCGGCGGAAGTGGCGTGCACTTTCCCGAGAAAATCTCTACGGCTTCACTATCAACTCTCGTCACCTAATTTTGCTCGTTAAACGTTTAGAGCTTAAAGTCGCGTGTTTAAAGATTCCCATTTAAGATTCCAGTTAATCGATGAAAGATCTTTTTTTTACTTAAGCGTTGCGGGAGAGTATTTAATTATTAATTAATATTTTATGATGCAATGTTAAGTGAATTTTAGATGAGATAAATTACTTCGAAATGTGTTGTTTATAGAATTATTATTAATATTATATTTTATATGTTTATTTTATAACATTATATAACATTTGCATAAAAATAGTGATTTCATCAATAAAATAATTTTGAGAAATATTATGTTTGTTGTAACTTTTCCTACATATTTTACTTTTACATTTATGAGATTACTGAAATATTTCTAATATATAATGTACATTAAATTTTATTTTTAAAATTTGTTAAATATAAACAAGCAGTAGATATAAATAAATTAAATTATTTGGGATTGGGATAATATATTCTAAAATTCTAAAACTAACTAACAGTGTGCTATTAAAAATCATTGTGAGTGATAATTATTGAAGATTTGAATATCATTTCACTTAATCTTAAAATGAAATATTAGAGACCAACAAGTTGGAGCAGCAGACGGAAGTCCAATGAAAAAGTTTCCACACATCGCGGAATTCGCGGGAACGACGAAAGAAAGTAGGAACACGAATCGCGGTGAAAGAAAACGATAAATCCAACGAGAAAATAAGCCTCGCTAAATGCACGTGACGCCGCCGTCACGTGCATTGCACCGATGAAAGAATGAGAGAGAAAAAGAGACAAGAAGAGTGAGAGAGAAAGAGAGCCGCCTGTGGTGAGAAACTGGCGTTGAAAGTCGTAAAATAATTTAACCCACTTTGAGAAGAAAATTAACAGAACGGCGAAAGTCTTTAAGATTTGCCGCGTCTCAACTCACCCTCTACCTCGCCTGCCATCTCTGCCACCATTTGGCTCCTCCGTCCTTATCTGCTAGCATCCTCGCGCTCTTACTCTCTTATTCATTGAGCACCAACCCCTGCCCCTCCCCCCTACTCGAACCCCCGCTCTACTACGCCACTTTCTTCATTGACTCTTTCTTTCCACTACGCGAGCCATACTATGCTTCTCTCGCTCGTGCTGCTTTCGTCTCGCTCGCTCTCATGCATCTCGTTTTCTCTTCTTTTCTCGTTTCCTTCCGAGACGGCGCGCTCTTTCTCGCTACTTCTCTGTTTTTTCTCTAATTATGAATGAAAGCGTCGTGAGGCGTGCACGTGAGTACGCAGGGAGGGAGCGGAAAAAGTACAGTAATAGTAGTAGTAGTAGTAGCAGTAGTAGCAGTAGTAGTAGTAGTAGTAGTTCGCCATCCCCGCGGCATCGCGAGAAGAGAGTTTGGCGCAGTTAAGCGCCGCAACTGAGACTACGTAACCCTGCTTTGCATACGTCTTCCTCTTTTTTCTTTCGCATTTTCTTCGCCTTCGGTAAGGTCAAGGATTCCATCGCCGATGATGACTTAATTGCACGCTCCGTGCTTGAGAGACTTTATTGCATAAAATGTTTGTTCGGCAAGTTTACACAGTTTTCATAATCAACGGCAGCAGTCAATAGACTGACTGTCATTGAATGATAATGGATAACCGAAAATTTTTTCTTCGACTTGATTTGTGGGGAGAAAAAAAAGCAATTTGTATGCAGAAGCAAGTTATTAGGAAATTGTACCTTTTAATTACTAAATATCCCGTATAATTATATAATTCTGACATTTTAATCCGTTATATCATAAAGAAACATAATGTGCGCACAATAATATTGCTTATGATGAATATAAGTTATATGAATCATCGATGATCATTTTTTCTCCATTCTCTTGCATATTATAATCGGATATTATTAATAAGAATGTAAAATTCACATTTATAATTTAACAAAATATAATATTAATGGATGTAATAATGAATTTTATAAAATGACTTGATAATATTTCCTATTTTATGATAAGAATATGTATATTTCTCTCACTGATTAAAGAATTTTAAGATTAACTGTGTTGATAAAAAATTATCCAGCGGCAGTGGTGCTAGTGGTGGCGGCGGTGGTGGTGGTGGTGGTGGTAGTGGTGGTAGTCGTAGTTGGACAGCAACTTTTGTCATGATCACAACAACAATCTTTTTCAGGGAAAAGCCAACTTAATAATGGACAATGTTCCAAAAGAGCCTCGAGAAATCCTGGTGTAGCATTCTGTGAAAATAAAATATATACACAATATATAAT
>NW_017259245.1:1952906-1976897 GCF_001594045.1 Atta colombica
ATTTTTTACTATAAAAAAATTTAAAAAATCTACTTTCTACATTAATACTTACAGCCACTTCGAACATGACACAAGTCATGATAACGAATAACAATATCACACGCATATTAGGTTTGCTTATCTTCGACTTCTGATGCTTTGATATAGAATGATGATGCTACAGAGTTTTTATACCGAGTATTTCGGAATGTTAACCTACTTTTCACCATTGATATCGGATAATATGCTTTTGTGTTACCACTTGTCTCGCAGTTATGCTTTGTTTCAATTAGGTCTGTCGCGTCAACGTGTTACGCGTGGCAAAAAACGAACTGCGTCTTAGACTCTTCCAGATAAGAGACTTGCACGAAGGCTATCGCATCATATTTTGCCACTCATAACGCGTTGACGTATTCTGTATGTAACGGGCCTATCTAATTGTATAGCAAAGTATAACTATAAGATAACTATAAGATAAGTGGTAATATAAAAGAGTATTATTCAATATCAATGGTGAGAAATAGATTAATTTTCAGAAACTTGGTATAAAAATACTGTAGCATCATAATTTTGTACCAAAAGTCAAGTCAAAGATAAGCAAGTATAAACATGCGTGCAATTGCTACTCGTTGTCGTGAATTATGTCATGCTCAAAGAGGCTGTAAGTATTAATGCAAAAAATAGATTTTTAATTTCTTTTATAGCAACAAAATCTAATTATATATATATATATATATATATATATTTTTTTTTTAAATATTTAACATTATACTTCAATTTGCATTATATGTTGCACATGTGTATTTTATTTTCACAGAATTCTATGTCTGCAAGATTTCTCCAGGCTCTCTTGGAATTGTTCATTATTAAGATTTCTTTTCCCAAAACTGTTGCTGTGATTACAAAAGTTGTTGTCCAATAACTACCACTATTACCACCACCATTATCACTACCGATGCCATCCCTCTCGGACCACTGATCCTCCAAAGTACAAGTAATGGAGGTGATAATATGGAAGTGTAGTTGAACACAACATGAGTTAGGATTTGGCTCCGTCTTTGAATGACAAAGTGTGCTATAGACTATAATAAATTATAACAATTTACAACAACTTATCAAATATGCGACGCAATATGTGACAAATAAATGAGTTTATACTGAATTACATTTCAATATATAATATTTATAGCAATGAAGTGAGTATGAATGAGTAAATAGGTTAAGATGGTTCTTTAATAAATCAAGTTATCAGAGAAATGTTTAATTTTTTTATATAATAAAAATAATTTTTTTATATAATAAATTTAAAGTAGCGAAATTGATGTGTGCGAAATTCTACGGTAGGTTAACGATGAAATAAGAGAGAAAAAAAATGTTGAAAATGTAATCTATCACGTATAACTTAGTGACAGATAAGACTCGCAAATGCTTCTTTGACTAATTACACACAAATCTTACATAACTTTTCTAAAAAAAAAAGTGAAATTATAATAATTTTAAAAAATTATGATTTTAAAGGTCTCAAAAAAGTAATAAGTCAATGGTCATTCTGGAAAGATTTACGTGCATAAACTTGCATATAAGTTTAACCTCGAAAAATAAACATAATCTCATCTTGTTTTCGTTCGATGAAGCTCTTGATTTACTATCGTTTGTTCCATAATATTTCATTAAGATATACATCACATATACACACGTAATTTTAATATTTTATCCAAATTATACAAATATTTGTAATTTTGGATGGACCCTAGTGAGGCACCTCAAATTTTCACTTTAGACTGTATGTGAACCAAATTCCCTTTTTGGCTGTGTATACTAAAGTGTAATAAATTTTATTCTATTCTATATTTGTAGCAATGAATAATGGAATATACATATATAAAAATGCTAATATCAGATTATCTAACAAATGCTGATTAAACATTCTTGTAAAATTTAAAAAATTCAATATTCAAAAGTTCAATATTAAATTCTATAATATGATACATTATTACATGTTAATTATTTAATTGCAGATTATCTGATTGAAAATTATATATTTAGGAAATAATAATGTATCTCTCTTTAGAAATAAAAAATATTTAAAAAATGTTATAATAGAAATAAGATTTTTAAAGCTGCATGAAATTAAACCAATGTTCATCAATTTAACATTTCAATATTACAAATTTAAAGTTAATTAAAATAAAAATATAAATAAATAAATAATAGTATATAATAAATAATAGTAAATAAAAATTTACAGAGAAATATTCAACACAAATAAACTAGTAAAAAAAATTATATTCAGTCAAAGCGAATCTGGATATATAATATTTTTGTGTGACCAATGAGTTAGATTTGATTATCCTTAATCAATTCGACTTTTTAACTTCAGTCCTTTAACTTCAGTTCTTTCTACAGTCTTATTCATCGTCTAAAAAAACATTTTTTCAATATATACTAATTATTGCGACAAATGTCACATGCACATGTCTTGATAGGATGTCCGCGTCACGAAATAAGAAAGATCCAGGTTCGAATTCTGGCTGCAATAATATTTTTCATAATAAATTCTTTACAATATTTTACTCATTAGCATCGAAGAATTATTAAATTGCTTGTCAATTTAATTTATAATATTACGTACTCAAGCTTCAGCTTTAGGATTGTATTTTACTAATATATAATCAGCGTATAATTTGCTTAAATTGAAAATTGTAAAATTTATATAAAAATATTATTAAGCATTAAGACTTGCTTTGATTGAATAAAACTTTCTTCACTTATTTGTGATAAAAAAATATATTTTGTTATTAAATATGTCTTCTTATTACTTAAAAAATATTGTTCCCTTTATACTATTTAATAATTTTTAACAAATTCATTCATTATCATTAATATATATATTATTATTAATTTTTTATTTTTTCCTGCAATTATGAATGAGAGATTTAGCCACTTAAGCAATTGCGAAGAGATGAACTTTTTCTGCTATTTCGATATAAGAAACAAACAAGTATAGGCTAATAGTATTTTATTTAACTTTTACAATCTAATCTACCCTGTAAAGTCAGTCATTGCCCGTTAAACTCTCCTTCCGCAGGAAAACTGCGTATTATAAAGTTTCATGCTACCATCCGCCACAGAAAACAAACTTTTTTTTACGAACAGCTTTTATTCTTAAAATTTAAAACAAAATTGAATACTCATTATGATAACTCTTACACAGTATATTGATTACGATATATTAGATACAAAATATACTTATCATATGCAGTAAATTTTAAATGCGAAAAAATGATTTTAAATAAATACAAGTGGAATTATTCTACAAATAAAATAAATTTTTCTGTGATTATTAGTATCTAACACTATTGATGTATATGCCAACCAAAATTATTAGTCTACATTAAAAATTCAATATTTGCTTGCAACGATTTGTACGTAATAATTAATTCCAGCTGTCGCTCTTCTACGTCGCTTTTACGTCATCCGTGCGCAAATCCTCAAGACTTACGGGAGTCGCCGGAGTGTCGTTTTCCATTATGCAGCTTAAGCCGAAGTGTACCTATGGGGGTCTGTTTCCATCTACTGCTTAACGAATCTTGGGAGCGTGCAGGCAGACGGCTGTGCACCGCGCGAGCATATATGTTTGCACGAGCCGCTACGCTACGCGCACAAATTGCCTCGTCAGTATCAGCCAGCCGCTTTCGCTTTGATAAGACGACGGCCCCGTTTCGTTTGTCTTAAACCCGTCTTGCCCGCGGCGAAAATTTAAATTACCCTGTGCCCGTTGAGTGAAGTAAACCGTGTCTTATCGTATTCGGTGTGTATTTGTTACGAAGTCATAAAGTCTTATCACATGTCTTACTTTATGACATATTAAAAACATAAGATCGTACAAACATACATGGAAAGAACGATTTTGCTGAAATGTCTAACATTTTTTTTTAACTACATACAAATCTGAAAATAATTTTGTTGGACCATCAAAATAATTATAGAATTTCAATAATTCTGTTTTTGATAGACTTTAGTAAAACCATAACTATTATATACTTCTACAAACTTTTAGACTTCTGTAAAATCATATACCTAACAGATTCGTGAAATCTCAAGAAACTATCAATAATTAAAATTATTTAATTCTTGTAAGTCATAATTTCTTAGTCTTGACATCAAATGCGTCACAAGCAGTGAATTATTAATAAGCGAATGAGAGACTTATTGAGTGCAACATCGCAAGTTGAAAATGTCCCGACAAAGGATGAACGGTTTATTCAGTATTCAAGCGCATTTCATACGGGGCATAATTAATTCCATGCGTTTAAGTGGCATCTCGACTAATTAGCGAACTTATCGGGCGACCGCAATTGCGACGACCATTTTCCAGAACGAATGCATTCCCAACGATATTAGCTACCGATGACGCAGCGTATACAGTGTGCGCGAATGAGCACGGTATGAGGTACTCGGTTAATCCTACAGGAGACATACGCGAACTAATTGTCTTTAAACGAAGAATGCCTTTGCTCGAGGAGACGATGTCATCGGCGATATTGCATTTATAACGAGGAATGCGTAGTGCCTGCATTAAACCCCGATCAACGATTCCATCATGATCGTATTCTTTGATTTGCTGCTGAAATGTGGAATGCGCTCGGTGCAATTAGATGTCGAATGCCGTCGAGCGAAGAAGTATTGGCGGCGCTGGATCTAAAGCGGGAGAAACATAGATCGCTTCGCGGATTTGCGTAAATGCTTTATAATTGTTCCGTTTCGGAATGCGAAAAAAAATAGGCAAATCCTGGAAAATATAATTTCTTCAAAGAGATATTGAAAATAATGTAGATTTACATCATAAAGAGTGAAATTTAAATGAGCATACTAATTTGATATTTGCGATGGATATTCTGGATGTGACATATTCTAAACAATTGTCATTTTAACGTATCTAAAAAAACAATTGGAAATCGTTAATATTAGTATCATCATCGCAATATTGCATATTTAACATTTCATTAGTAATTGAAATAAAAATTAAACTTTGTTACTTGAGTAGCTTAGATTATTCTCAGTTTTTTAACATACAATATCTCTTAAGAGATTATTCCTTTGTTAATAATATTAAATTCATAAATTAATTTTATATGCATGAAATTTTGTTAAAAATCAAACCTTCTTTTTAATTTCTTAAAAAATGTCTCCTCTTTCGACGATAAATTATCACTATAATCAAATGCCGGTCTTTTGTGCTGATTTTTTTGTTCCGTATTGTATATTGACATTTATTGAACGTACGATCATGTTATTTTCCTGTCTATCTAGCGTACAATTTCCGGTTTCTTTCTTTCCTTTTAGCATCAGACGGGCGAGCAAATGAGGATTAGACGGAGGTGATGCTCTCGTTTATCGACGATCGTCACGAGGGTCGGATAACGTCGTTACTCGTTCTCATCGCCCCACATCCGCATTTGGATCTATATGGCTAATTAAATCCATTGCATCGCTCGGCATCTCTCTAACTTTCCAATAACAAACTGGCAATTGCAGTTGCGTCGTCGACGACAATGTCGGCGACGAATGAAAACGCCGCTGATTAATTTCTCATTCGGAACTGCCTGTCTTGTCAATTAACTGAATACTTCGCTATTCAATCCTTGTTTTCGTAGATTTCTATGAAACACGATCCATTTATTACGATATAATGTCACTTCTATAATTCTCTAATATCCATTTTAATAAAAAAATTTCTCAAAGAATTTTCAAATTATCTGGTTACTTTAAAATAAAGATAACTTTTTAATAGATAAATAAAGATAGCTCTGCAATAGATAAATAGGTACTATACCAATTATAATTAGACTCACAATTAATATTAAATTCAATTAAAATCAAATAAATAAGCAGCGTTGTTTCTTAAAAGAAAAAAGCAATAAAATTTTATCCGCATAATATCTAGAAAAAATTAACATTCGAAAAATGTTAGAATTACAATGAGATAAAATTTAGATTTTCGGTGGCATCTCGATAACATAACTTTAACAATACATTTTCATACTTTTAATATTCTAGTCATGTCAAGAATTGTCTCAACGCATAATTAAAGAAGTTTTGCTTAATATTGTCATGAATATGTAACTCATGTTTAGCGAAGGATAAGGTCAAAGGTTCAGTCAAAGTTATTTCAGATTAAATCCTACTATGTTTTATTGATGATATAACTTGAGTTTGGAGGAAACGCATATGGTAAATTTATTACGTGGCTTCTCCGAAGCGAAATCGCTTCTGGACGATTACACTCGGAACGTGTGTGCCGTCCGGTAAACCCAGTTCCGCCCTTCCGGGTCCGCGCCGAGCTCCGCCGCGCTCCGGCAATTTCCTCCGCGAGGGTCGTACCGGGCGTAACGTATTTAATCGGATTATAGAGAACAGCACGAGAGACGGTAGTTTCGTAGTACACCAGCGAAACTTAGCGAGACCGCGGCGCGCGGCATGGGCTAAGGCAGTTTTCAATTCTCGACTATTCCACCGAATTCGGTAACAGTGTTAGAGGGTAGTAGGTAGAGTCTCTTTGCCCGGCGTTGTGCGGCCCACACTCCCGCACCCTCCTGTCCCGCCGGCTGCGGTGGTGCCACGGTGGATGTACAGGGTGGCTGTGTGGCACGAGGGGAGCTTAAGACAGCGTGTGTGGGAGTGGGCGTGGCGTTAGGGTGGCCGCTGGCCAATCAGCAGCCGGGGGCTGCTGGCCACCCCCGACCCACGTGGTCCATATCCCCCAACATACATATTGATCTCGTGGTCCTCGCCGACCGTCGCACACCACCCCTCCGTACGCCGTCACCATCCTGTTCTCCCCTTCTGCACCTCACCCTCTCTCATGCTCGTCTGCGTTCTACTCCTTCGTTCTCGCCGTCAACCTCCGAAAAAGGTCGAGCCTGACCAGCGTGTAATGTAATTCCGTTTGTGACGTTTGAACTTTCTCGTACTCATTCACGGCATATAGTGATAAATTACATGTACGTATAATACATAATCTTTCTTCATTGAAATATTCTCATAAAAATGTCATCGATTTAGTATTATATCATCGTTTTTATATTTTTTAAAAATATAAAATCAATTAAAAATTTAATCAATTATTTTTATATTTTTTAAAAATATACTAAGCAATTATTTATTATTATAATTCTCATCTACTGGTATACAATGATTATTAAAATAACGCTTTAATCGTTGATATTAAAAAAGTGTGGTTTTTTTTTATTATTTCTTCGATAGAAAATTTTTAGATCTCGAAAAGAAGTATTTGAGTCAAAAGTCATTCGTCTATTTGTCATATAATTTTTCCCTCGAGGTCTAAAGAATCTATACTGAATACTTAATGCAATTGTTCATTATTCAATCGTTTTCAAAATCGATTATCTTGAATTGGTCACCAGATAATTATTACATTATCGTTTGCACCGATATTATTCTATTTTCGTCTGTATTAATTAAAACATCTGGAAATTGGATCAGACAAAACAAGGATTTTGAAGCCCGGAAACTCGATATAAATCGACTCACTTTGGCTATGTATAATGCAATTTGCGAATTTGGTCCAATTAGAGGCATCTATACGCACGTAAGATATAGCGACTGTTAATATTTAATGAATCCTTTAAACCGCATCGCCATTGTCACATTAATGTCACATTCAACCGAAAATATCGGAAAGCGATAACAAATTGCATCGCGACAATTTTTGCGAGTACCGAAATAGAAATTAAAAACAATGATTATTTGAATCGTTGGATGAATCAGTGCAGTCGTATTTGCCTTATTTTAAGCAGACGAATAGCTCATGGAAATATTCAATATAAGATGTAATTACTATAAAACATTTTTATGTGTCAATAAAGAAACAGATTTAAAGTTTTACATCAAAATATAAAATTATATATAACATTATGTAAATATTACATAAACATTACGGAAACTGAGTTAGAATTAAATAATGTGTATTCGGCTTTCTTCTCTCAATCATGTTTTAATAAACATAAATGTTATTTTAATGTAAATTTAATAATGTTGTTCCATTTAATCTCATACAATGTCATGTAGTTACTTCATTTCGTATAGAATTAATTTTGCTTTATTTGCAAGACTCAACTCGCCTATATTCATTTAGCGTTCTAATAGAATCGATTCAGATTAACGTTCTTCATCTTCGACGCGAGGTCTTCGTCCTCGGCTCCGTTTCGAACCGACTTTTCGGCATCTTTCCGTCGCCAGAATTTTACGTCGTTGAGTTATTCGTTATCGTTCATCCCAGTGGCAACCGCGCAAGAAAAGCGAGGTTCCGAAGCTGCCGGAGAGCAAGCCTCGTGAATCTTTGAACGACGTCACGTTCGTTGTCAGTTTACCGCGATGGCGCGCGTTTGCACGTTTAAATTGCAAGCTCCGTCTCCACTCGCCTTCCATCTGCCCTCAATCTCCCTTGGCTTCTTCTCACGGCTTTCGTTCCCAAAAGCCGTTTTATCGCTCCCTTCCTCCTCCTCCTCCTCGCCCCCGTCGCTCTTGAAAGATTTATATTCTTCGAGTCGGCGGCCTGACAAATAGTCTCGTTAATTAATCGGCTCAAAATAACCGCTCGACCTAGTCGATTCGTCGGTATTAAGATTAACCTGTCTGCATCCTGTGAGTCCGCAGTAACTCTCTTTCTTAAGATCTTGTTGAGTCATTAGTTCTGCAAAATTTTACATGAATATTACAGGAAGGAAGTAGAAGAACAATCTGCGGCCATATTGTTAAGTCAAACGTTCAGTGATAGATGAACAGCATCAAAACAGAAATCGGATTAAGCAGTCTGAATTACTAAACGTATTAAAAGAAATATATTTAACAATTATAGCAAGTGTTAAATCTGCTAATATGAATTTGATAGTCCAGTAAACGGTTTTTATCTAAAAAATAATATTAAAAATCGGTCGATTTTAAAAACTACAGTATGATAAATATTACGCTATTCCATTAATATTCCGCGAACAATATATTATTGTTTGACGTGAAAGCGTGGTTTAAAGAATGGTTGATAACTAGTGAAGAAATTGTTGTTTGATCTCCTGGAGTCCAATCGTGCTGCAATTTCTACCAGTCTCATACGCGAACAAAAAGGAGAGAGGAGCGAGCGGGTCAGTGAGCGAGGGAGAAAGTCATAAATGTGCGACAAAGAGCCGGTAAGGCACAAAACAAAGCCGCCGGAGGTCTCACAAAACCCGGTGCCCAGGCGTTCCTGCTCTCTTCTCTCGTGCCGTCTAGCCTAAAACAATGCAGTTCGCGCAAAAACAAAGAAATAAACACCGAGAGACAAAAGCCGGTCGTTTGAATTCGTAATTTGTCCTCGTAGCTCTTTTGTTTTATGCTTTTACCGTACGGTAGCCTGCCTCCCCCATAGAATCTGCACTCGTTCCACCTGCCCATCTTTTAGAGCCCCCCCTCAAACAGCTTTCTTTCAGTTGACACCCTGGAAACTTTTCCTTGAGCTTGAATTTTATGATGTCACAACCCTTTTGATTTTTTACTTGTATTGAGGATTTTATTGATTAATCCTGATGAATATTTAAATTACTGACGAGACTCTTGGTCAGATTGAATAAATCTAAATATTGTGGAGAAACATGGAGAAACACATCCAACTGAAGTATCAACATTTCTTAAGAAATTTTATGAAACATTTTAAGGTTCAAAGATAACGACTCAAAGACATTTTGTATAAATCAACGGTTTGTTTCCTGGGATTAATTGACTCAAACGAAACGGCAAAGGATTAATCGTAACTTTCTCCTTGACTTTCAAGGTCACGGCGATCAAAGAGGCGCGGAGCGTGTAAAATTCTTCGCGGAAACTTCTCAACGAACTCTTTCCTCATTTCCCGCGTAGTTGAATTATTCACAAGCTTCTTCTCGCTTTTGTTTCTGGGCCAGGGTCGCTTGCAACGATCCTCTCCCTGCGTTCCCTGCGTCCCGCATCCACCCTTTTCCTCCCTTGTCGGTCGACGAACTTTCTCTTAAGTAAGATATTTTCCTAACTACTTTGTGCCATGGATTCTGTGCAATGATGAGAGATGTTATTCTAGCTGCATATTCTTCGCAACGAAACCTAGCATTCATTATTCTTAGCGACTTCCGAATTTGAATGTTCGTGTAAACTTGTTCGTACTTGCAAATTGTTGCAAATAAAAGTATATGATTAAATATATACCTATCTGCTCCATGCGAAAATCTTCTGCGATCACTTTAAATTCCGAAATCTTACAATCTATAATTATATATTATTTTACAAATAACAATCAAATAATTTGATACTTAAAATATTTTTTTAAATATTTTCTAATATGTGTCTAATATTAAAAATTAATGTATTCAACACATATATAAAATAATTAAATAAAAAAATTACATAATTTCGATATTATAAATGTATTGATAAAAAACTAATGTGACTTTAAGTCAACAGAATTGTTAATTTGCATTACAAATAAACATAAACTAAGTATCGTATTTTTTTTTTTACGCGCCTGACTGTTGCTTCAGGCTTTTCGTAAAGAGAAACCAGAGAATTATTCCCATTTAAATTAATTTTTATTTACATGGAAATATTTTTCGATGTCTCGTAATCCATTCGTCTCGTGATCCTTTGAAGTGTAATCCATAGAAGAGCTATTCTCAAGAAACATCCACCGGATGTGGCATCACGTAGAAAATTTTCGGGTCAACGAGGGAGACACACAAGGGAACCCAAAGATCATATACGGTTTCCACGCGCATCCTCCGCGAGAGGGTTGCGAGGCAAAGGGTTGCGTGAAAAGTCTCCAAAAGGGTGTGTCTCGAATTTCTACTACGGTCTCACAGTGCCGTCTTTTTCACTGTTTCTTCTCAACAGAGAGATCGACAGTCTCTTTCGTTTCCGCTAACCCTTTATCGGGCGGATTCGTAGTTCGGAGAACTTTCCGCTCCCATTAGCGACGCTGGTAATATCTGTCTGTTCGTAGAGGTAAGAGGCGCGTGTGTATGCGTATGCATACGTAACCGTATATGCTTATGTGTGTCACGAGGGTTTTAGGACCTCAGGCTCTTTAAGCGGAAGACGAATATCAGTTATTGATGGCACAGCCGCGTCTTTAGGCGAAGGCAGGGATCCGACGACATCAAGGGGAGACATCAGGGGATGGAGTTATGCTTCCCGAGATGCTTACGGGGCCAAATCAGGCCGGGTTAGATCGGATCGACGCGACACGTGGAATTATGTACGTGGTTAATTCCGAATCGCGATTCCGCGTGTCGTGTGTCCCGATAACTCGCGGATCAGGGGAGTACTCTCTGGTTCTCGAGTGACGTCTGCGGTGGAAGTGTGGATGTTCACGGGTGTAGAATGAAATGTGATGGAGGAGCACGCGTCGTCGATCGTAATTCATGCCGTAGATGAAGAAACGTGCAGCGATTTTCTCATTAATGGAAAATTAGACGCGATACAGTAAAGATAAAAATGAAAATTAAAAACACATAGCGTAAAATAGCAATCAATGCAATTGCAGATAAACGTAGAAAAACAATATTAATTGGGCGTAAAGTAGAATCTACTTGAATTTTTTTTTCAGTCAAACAGTTGCAGTTGCAATGCTTGGAACTTCTCCAATCGCTGATCCATCCGTCGAAATATTTATGTGGCTTCAATCGACGGAGGACGCTCTACGAACAATGCCTCGGGCGTTTCCGTACGACGCGCGTCATCAAAATCGTTTTCATATTCGCCGGACCAAAAAGGGTGACATAAAAGGCGACGGAAATAGGGAAAGGGATGGGATTGCGCAGGGGGTCCCTCAAACATGGAGACGAGCACCGCGCGGTCTTCAGATTCCCATATGCGTACATATATATTGTACACGGGAAGCATGAATTTATAATTTCTACGCATCCCGCGATACCTCCTTCCACTTCTCGCTTTCTCTCATCGGTGATTCGGTGATTTGAGCTGTCGGTCGCGTCATATAAATCAAAATCAGACGCATTGTGAGGGGTGGCACGCGATAGAGTGAGATGGGAAAAAAAGAATGGAAGAAAGGAGGAAAAACTCGGTCAAGCTACAACAAAACCCCCGATAGGGTTAGCCAGGTAGAAACTGCGATATGTGTGCGAGAGTGAGAGAGAAGTGTCGCGGGGAGAGAGAGAAAGAGAGAGAGAGACAGAGAGAGAGAAAGTAGATAAAAAGAGAAACTAGGAAGGAACATTTCGACATGAGAAAGAGGGAGAGCAGAGAGGGAGAAGAGTATCGGCCGGATATACATATGTATATTGGCCGAGGGTACAATGTATTCAAATTGCGAGAAAAAGGGTTGTACCTTCCGCGGGAAAGTTATATAGGTGATAGGTAAAAAATGCGACAGACTGGTTAACGAAGCGCGATGGTCCATTGAATGGATCTCAATAGGATGCTGGGACGACCGTCTCTGATCGTATGGCGTTCTACGCCAATATACCAGAACACGGGATGCATAAGCTAACGCTAACTAGGTAGATAGCTCTGGCAGCAGCCATATGCCAAGATACCCTCCCTAAAAATGCAACCTACCCCATTTTTAATCCCCTTATCTTTCTCACAGTCACCTTTTTCTAATACGAATATTACGATCAGTTAAATATCTCTTCAATAATTTATGTTGTAACACAAATTTTTATGTAATTTCAGTAAATTATGCGATAAACGGAAATACGAAAATCGTAAGTACTTTCGTTAAGTTGAACAATAAATTACACAATCGTTGAAAACGATCGAAGAATAACGAGCTGGTAAGAAGGATAAAAAAGACAGAGAACATAAAGCCGTAAGCTGTATCTGTTGGCATGAAGCTAACGGAACAGACCTTACCGCATTTTCCGCCCGCGAACCATCCCTGAACTTTGCTCGCGGTGGGGATAACGGTCTTGCCTCCTTAAAGCGGAACTTTGCTGGTGCTTTGGCTTTTTAAAACGAACAAAAGAACGCCGACACGTCTTAAATGAACGCGCTACTTGTTGCACAGAGAAAAGGGGTGGGCCGTGCAGACAGGCCGCGATAGCACGAGGAGGATGAGAGAAGGCGGAAAGGGGGCAGCTCGACAAAGTAGGGGGCAAAAGTTGGCCCCCGTGTGAGGGAAGGAATAAGCGGAGAGATTTAACGTGGGAGAGGGAGCTCGGTAGGCGGACGTCGTGGCAGAGGGGGTGACTATGTAGGAGATTCGAGGGGGTGACGAGGTAGGCGTCTGCGGCGGCGTCGACAGAAAACTGTTTTCCTTTTGTTCTTATCGTCCGGAGGAGCTCGCTAGCATGCTGATGGGAGCGAAGAGAGCTGCGCGAGGAAGTCGCAATTAAAAATGTAGTTCAAGGCCGACGCCTCGAGGGAGGTTCACCTTGGCTCCTCTTTTTCGTTCTTTCAATGCTTGCACCTTCACTTGCACTCCCTTTCCTACTCTGCCTACCACTCTCTCAATATTCGCTACTTCCCTGTCTCTCATTCATTTTCTTCCTTTCGCTCGCTCTTTATAGTACATAGAGAAAAAAAGGTTTAATATTTGTAACTATAATTGTATATTACTATAATTAGGATTATTATTGTTATAATAATAATAACAGTAACTATGTGTATAGTTCTAGCAACAAATGTATGTAGTTGGCAACCTATAAAATGACTATCATTATAGTTATTATAATCATAAAATAGTTGAAATTAACATAAAAATTATTCAAATGAATGATAATTTTAGTTATATTTTAGTTATATTTTAGTTATATTTTAGAACAATTATATTTTATCCCAAAATGTAACTGTAAAATTGTCAGTCACAATAATAATCTATATAATTATAATTATAAATATCAAACATTTTTCTCTCAGTATAATGTTATTCGGATTTTATGCATCTCTTCCCTTCTTCATTTTTTTTTACTTCTCTTTCTCAGAGAACTTTTTAATAATTTTTTTGTACTTGGAAACTTGATGTTTTACATGAAAGTACTAAAATATTTTAATGTCGCACGTTCGCGTTTATTCATATTATTTAATTTTATGCAATAAATTATCAGAAAAATAATTTAAGCAATAATAGAATTTTTCAAATAGTTATAGAGGAACTTTAGTTCTTAAAAATATAATTTTTACAAACAAATAAATAATAACTGAAGAAAGGAAATAATTATTGCATATTCAGTCTTAACAAACAAAGAACTATGATTTCTATCGCGAGTATAGTGTAATTTTTTTATAAATCATTGAAAACTGCGTCTTTATTATTTCACTAAAATATATATAATTTTCATATTCGTGATGAAAAAGCATACGACGCGTATGTTAATCCACTAAGTACACGCAAGAGTATGCACCAAGTTCATGCATACTCGCTGTCATCATTATACGCCGAAGTTTATTACGCCACCATTATTATGGAACTTTCCGCGATACGTCGACTTGTAACTTGACGTTGAAGCCTCGATAAATGAAGTTTAAGCATTTAAATGAACGATCGAATACGCCAATCTTTGAAAAAGTGATAAAATTAATTTCCAAACTCTAATTGATACATGTCTTGCATTACTTAATTTATAATTAAAGGACTTAGCAACATATAGATTAAATTATTTAATGTAATGCACTTTTATCATCTGCAATTGCTTAATTTAGCTCTCATACTCTTCTCTCATATTTTTGTAAGTCACATTTTTGTTTGAATACGCGAAATCTCTTTCTACTCCATTTCATTTAATACCTTCAGTCTTGAAAACGATAGTTCACGCAAGACATTGCAGGTATTCGCAAATCATGACTTCCTGATTCGCTCAACAGACAAGAGACACCCTTTTTTTAACTCATGTGCATGTAGAACCCTTAGTGGCACCACTTGAAAATTGGCCTTCGCACATTCTGCCCTTCTATCTATCTCTATCTACCTCTTCAGATTTTCCGATACGCGCGATAAAATGCAGGTATACATTCGGATATTTTCTCCTCTTTTCTCTCTCTCTCTCTCTCTCTCTCTCTCTCTCTCTCTCTCTCTTTCATTCTTTCCCTCTTTCTTCTTTCTACCCTTCGAAAGAGACAGGGTTAACCCGTTATCTGAATTGGGAGTTCCCCTCGCGATGGATTTTCCGCAGTAAGTTCCGGACCCACTTTTTTCTCACTGGAAACTACGTCACCTGTGTCGTTTTCGGGATTACTTTTGTCGGTTTGTGTTGTTAGGACACCCCGTAGAGAAAAGGACGAATGAACGTAGCGATTGCGAAAATCGTGTGCGAGCGTGAGCGAGAAGGAGAAATATATGTCACCAGAGGAATGAAGTACAATGGGGAACAGCATTATTGGCTTTTCAAAATGGTATTTACCGAAAATAACCAATCTGAAGGGATAATGGTTCGACTCGTGACACCCAGGACAAACGATCGACACCCTTTATTTCCCTTAAGTTCCATTCTCGCGAGTTTCCATTGATCGTTTATATTTTAGCTTTAGGACTAATTATTTTTTGATTAATTGATATATTTATATTATTTATTGATGAGTTTAAAAGTCAATATTGATGATTTTAATAGTCTATTGTTTACGTAGATCTAATATATTTCAGAATGTCATAAAACTCGATTGTAGACTAGTAATTTCTTTAATACATTACTTTAAATACGAAGCGCCACTACGATCTGAATGTTAAGATGTTGAACTATTATATAAATTTCATATAAATGAATTAATTTCAGAAATGATAATTGCATGCCGATATGGTTGTCGGACTTTCAACGCAATCAATTCAACGCAATTTGAAATATTAACAATCTCCTCAAATTTTCTAAATTAATCTTAAAAAACTGTAAACTTATTGCGAAAAATATTGCCTCGGTCAGGAGTGGAATCCGAATCTCTTGCATTCCGTTCGAGCGTCCTAAGCCTTTAGACTACCGAGATATTTCTTTAATTTCTTTAATTTATAATTAATGCAATTCATAATATAAATACATTTTATTGAAAATTATTAATAAACAGGAAAGATTCAAAAGAAATGAAGAAGAAAAAGGTGGTAATATTCATTTTATAAGATATAATATTGTTTCAAACTAGAATATTATATAATATGCATAACATTTGTATGAAAAGAATCAAGTGTCGAATTTAACTATTTGGCAATAAAAATGTTTCGAAAATTCTGATACACCATTTAAGTTTACATCATTTATATTTATTATAATAAATTATTCTCTATGGCAATTATGAAATATTCAAACAATCGTTCTCTTATTACATCACAATATATTACATCACAATATATCATAATATTATATCACAAATATTAAATTAGTTACAAATTAAATCTAACATGATCAAAAAGATTCTATATTTTATTATTAATATTAAAACATTATCATAATAATTATTGTTAAAAATACATTTCTCATTCAAATTTATAGTAAAAATATATCAAAAATTATTCTTTTTCTTAAATCGACGAAGAGATTGATTACAGTAAAAGAAAGTTTTCTCCAAACGAATTTTATCCCCTCACGCGACAAGCAATCACGAAGTCACGAATCATTTTTTATTGTCAAGAATTAGTTCTCTCGCTGTTTTTTATATCACTCAGACTCGAGTGGAATTCCACTGTAGACTTGTGCGACTCTTGACGTAGCTCGCGAGGGAAATTGACCCCCGAAGGAAAGGAAATCGTGCGTATTCGAGCGTGTCACGTACACGCGGCGCCAAGACGTTCCTCCGACGCGTTATATTGCTTCAAGAAGAAAGAAGAATAAGAGGCCGCGTACGCATACGGGCGTGCATGCAAGGCGGCGGGAGCGATGGGCTGGAAGAAATCGAAGGGCGAATTTCATCAAAGGCGGCTGCTAATACAGAAATTCTGCCCCTTTTTCCTCAGCCCTAAGTTATCCCTGTTTGTATGCTTCTGACTGAAACCTGCCAGAATTTTTCGCAAGGTACTAAGTGCATGCCGATAGAATACATAATATATATTTTGTTTAAAATTATATTAGAACGTTATATTTTATATGCAATACATTTCCATTTTGCTATAATTAATAATGATTGCTTAAAACAAAATGTTCTTATATTAATTAATACTAAGATAGAATTTATATAATATTAAATAGTTATGATAGATTATAGTATTATCCGTTTGTTGGGATTAGACAATTGTTATACGTCATGCTTCAGAATAAACAAAAAAAAAGAAATGTTATATCATGTAACCACAAATTCTATTGTTGAGTCATAATTTATATAAAATATCATTTTATCTATGTGCTTTCTAAATATTTTTGAAAAATTAATATACAGTAATGGTACACAAAATTTTACACGAAATGTAATTAAAATACAACATTATTTTTTACTTCTTGTTTAAAATTCATTATTTAAAAAATAGAGGCACACGTATTTTTCAACTCTTTTCATATTTCCAATCATGTTATAAGAATTTGTACGAATTTCTTTCAAGAAACTATCCTTGTCGATGATAAAAGATGGACAGAGAGAAAATCATTTGGAACGGATGGATGCTGATAGATTCGGCAGAAGATTCAGGAATATTTTTCCGCCCTTTTGCTCTTCGTCGGCCCAAAGACTTCCATCCCTTCAGGCATCCTGATTCGAAGTTTGTCTTTTCGCGCGTCCTCTCGTTACGTATTCCCACCGAAGGATAAAGGTTCTGGATCCGACGGATTGCAGAAAGAGACTGGTAAGTGGAAACAGGGCAAGGAGGATAAAGACAGAGGGAATGATAAAATCGGTAAAAAGACTTCGTAAAAATCAGAGCGTGTTGGGAGTACGGAATCGGATCCTTTCCGGCGTTGCGTCGCAACGCGTCGCGTCGCATCGGGAAAATGGCGAAGGTACCCGGGCAAAATCAGAAAGGACAGCATAAAATCAAAGGGGAATGGGACGATGTGTCTCATAGATACATTGAAAGAAATAATAGAAGCGATTTTATATCTTCCATTTTTCGACACACAAGCTTTTTACTCATCAAATACATATATTATTGAACGTTTGAGAAAAATAGGTAAATGTACCTAAAAAAAAACATATTTATTACTTTTACGTTCATATCTGTACGATCTATAATGAAACGAAATAAAATTAAAAATAGTAGCAATTTATAATCGTAAAATGTCATTAAAAATGATAAATGTAATTTTCTTCACATAACAGCTATTACAGCTATTTTTCTTGAGTAACATATTTTTTACGATACAATATCTCCAGCATTGATAAATTATCGATTTGCAATGGAAAGTATACTTTCAGGCTACTTTCAGGTTACTTTTTCTTGATGAAAATCTAGAACATTGAACACACCCATTATGGAGTTTTAAGAAAATGTATCGATCAGGATAATCTCTCTCTTTCTCTCTCTTTCCGATATCCGCGGATCAAATCGGATATTCCTCAGGTCGCGATCATTTCAATTTTGCCTAACAGCATCTGTTCCTCATATTTCTCTCTGCACTTTCTTCTCTATCACATGTCGTCCTACACCCAGGATCACATTCCCTTGTGGTGATTTTGGAAGATGGAAGCCCAAGAGCAGAGAGAAAGAGAGAGAGAGAGAGAGAGAGAGAGAGAGAGAGAGAGAGAGAGAGAGAGAGAGAGAGAGAGAAAGAGGAGATATGACGGCAGAAGGTGTAAGAGGAGAAAGACCAGGCGGTGGCGGCGACAGTGGCCAGGGGTTGCGAGGGTGGTAGAAGGACGTGCCTTCATTTGTTTCAGCGGGCATGGCAGTGGGTGGTTACGTCACGTGTTGGTCGTCATGGTAACCTTCTGGGCTTGCCAAAGAGGGGATCCATCGTGTTGCCGGTTAAGACGGCCAGAGACTCTGATCCTACGGGATCTCCCATGCACATGGATTCTCAGTTGGGGAGGGTGGTGGCGGAATGGAGGAAACGGGGAAGAGAAGATTCGTCGTCCTTCAAGCGGAAATCATCGGTTCATGCGTCTTTGAAGTCGTTCGTCATCATCGAACATCAGGATGTTCGACCGATCGACCGCGTGATAATGTTTCGCACGATGATGTCTATGAAACGCGCGTGGAATCCGTTATCGGGCTCACACGCGTTGCGCGAGCGTCACAAATTGTTAATAAATGACGAGGGTGCTGTGCGTGAATAACGCATTTCGCGTCGAGTTTCCTCGATATTCTCGCGACATCGCATCACCAGGCAAAATTCCGGGCACCATTGTCGACTGGTAGTATGATCAGTAGAAATACAAATAGTGGAAACGGTAATAGAAATTGTGATGAGCGAGAAAGCTGAAAATATCATTACAGTTTGATCACAAATTTTTAATCATTACATTTATCATGAAATTTATACCATACGACAGAATCTCTTGATATTAAATTTTGGTACTGGGGCAACATCGATTTAAGAGTTAAAATGAATTAAAATGACTTTTGGAGGTATATTTTATGCAAATAAATTATTTCTAGTAGTAGTTTATAGATAGCTAGATCGCAATCTCATTTTCAAGATACAGATTTTTATTGTGGAATCGTGATGTAATAATTATGACATACAAATTTCTCTCTATAATATAATCTCATATAATATAATCTAATAACATTCTTGCTAAAGGAAGCATTTTGAATAAAATATAATTCCATCTTCATTCATTCTTCTCCTGTTATTGGATAGAATTAATTTTTTTATAAATACTCAAAAAATGTTTCAGACTTTTTGGGAACATCTAATTTTCCATTTAAGTGCAGACTATTTTATTAAATCTCATCATGTTTGGACGATAGTTCTTTGCTTCTTATCGAGTAACAATGTAAATAAAATTTTACGTCTCATTATATATGCAAGTATCAGAGAAGTAATATGCTGTATGACTTTATTAAATGTTTCTTCAAGAGACATATTACTAGAGACGCATCAGTATAAGAAGACTTCGGGCTAGTTAAATTCTCCAAGAACTAACGCCAAGAAGAACTTTTAGGTTGGTACACTAAATTTTGCGTGCGCATCTACGAGTATCGGCGAACAAGATGCGACACGATTAAGTGTGCAAGAGAATTTCGTGGAATAGAGGAGACTTCGTGCTCAACGAGACCCGGAGGCACCTCCAGAAAGGATGTTTCATGTCCTCAGGGCTGCACGAATGCCTGCATTTGCTGGCACGGGAGCGTCCTTACCAAAGTACGAAACTGCAGCAGCCTCACCGAGTCTTCACGTTGTAATTACATAAGCTCTCTCTCTCTCTCTCTCTCTCTCTCTCTCTCTCTCTCTCTCTCTCTCTCTCTCTTCTCTCTTGCTTTGCACGGCGGTTCGCATTTCCTTGCCTTTCTCTCTATTCTGGTAGATAGAATCTCGAAACCACCTCGTCCGGGTCGAATTCCATTAACATCACGCTCTCGTATTTCGCCAAACGGTACTCGCTATGTGTGCAATTAATATCTCCGCATGCACGTTAATCCTTTGCACGATGCAGAATTTTCATTAAGAAAATTTCAACTCTTCATAGCAGATGCACTGGTGAAATATTCATTTCTAAGAAATCAGAACAATAATTCTACTCGTCCTTTGAAAGATTCTGATGATTAATTATATTTTAAGTTTATGAATTTATTTTGGTTTCATGGAAATTAGTAAAATTAGAATTATGAACGCGCTTCTCGCATCTTTGACAAATAAATTTCAAATTATTGATTTTAATATCATGGCATTTGCAATGGAACGGATCTTTTTCTGCTATTCATATTGAAAAATAATTGTCATAGAACGCGACGTGTGATTTGCATAGGTATTAGGTATTGTTTCTCTCTGTGTTTGAAATTAATTTGAAGTTGCCTAAGCAATACCTCCCCTGGCGTGCCACAAGATGTCCTGTTCCCACTGCCTGCCAGTCAATAAGGAATATCCAACGAAGCAGTTTCGAACTTACTCGTCGGGGAGAGGGGGAGGGGGGAATTACCTAGGAAAGTGCTCGAGCCACTCGATCTCTCGGAAGTTTCTCTAATTTCCGCTCCTTACGCGATTCTCGGAAAAAGCCACAACCGATAATAATTCTGAGGTAATCCGACATAGTAGAGAATAATTGTATGTGTTCTCTTATCGTCAATATTGTCAATGGAAATTATTTTCAGCTTAATTACTTATAAATATTTCGTATCTTCAAGTATTATTATTGCCACGATATAGGCTTCATCTTAAATGTACAAGCAATAAGTTTACCTATAAAATGTTTCTGTATAAAAAATTTTCTATATTTTCGTAGATTTCGATTCCTATTGATATTTTTGTAAGACGTTGTTTAGAACATGTATAAATATTAAGCATTTCTTGATGAAGTATAACATGAGACATGGATCAGCGCCATGTTGTCGGGGCGGAGAATGCCTTGAACCGGTGCAACGCCGGCTTGTGACCCTCGCTACTCGTGAGGGGGTGGTTTTCGGAGTCGAGACGCAAGAGGATGGCTCTGCCAAAACCACCCTACTGTTCTCGCGCGTACATGTACCGGAGAAGCAGAAGGGGCACGCTGTACATGCAACGGTGCACGATAAAGCCTTCGTCGTCCTGGCAGGATGCAAGACGTAAGACGCCTAACGATCTCTTCCTTGCCCCCCCCCCTCTCTCTCTCTCTCTCTTTCTCTCTCTCTCTTTCTTCTATCTTGTCTCTTCTTGTCCTTTACCCTTCCCTTCCTTCTGTCTATCCCGTTTCACCAAAGCTGCCTTCTACGGCTCTACCTTCTGTCTATGCTCTCTCCGTCCTCTTTCGGTCTTCACATCTATACTCTGTATGTAGCCAGACTTTGCAATTGCTTGCCGGTGGCTTAGCGTCTTATGCAGTGCTTACGTCGTGCGTCCTGCGCGAAAATCGCCGCCAATTTGCGCCAATTTGTGTTTGGCATCACTTCTTAGAAATCTTCATTGCTCTAAACCGCTCGCGAATTCTCGCTCGTCTTCCCGCCCCTTAGCTCGCAGAGGATTCGCGTCAGGGCTTCTTCTAAAGTCGACGACGAATATATATTCTGGTAATCTCTTTCAGAACGTCTCTTATACATCTCGTTCCTTCGTAAGACTTCATCGGTGTATGTTCGCCACTAATTGCCTGGTTTTTGCCAATGCCAGTGCATCATGTATTAACTTAATTAGCGTTTGATGATATTAATATATAATAATTAATTACGATATCTTTGCTCTTTATAAAATATCAAAATCCTTTATTAAACTTTATAACTTATTCTGGGTAAATTTATGTTTCTCTTATTGTCTACTACATTTCTAATGTAATAAAAATATAATGGTCCATTTTTCAGATTTTAATTTATATATCTCTTCTAACATACTTATTGTCTTTTATTTTATGAAGAACAAAAATTATTATATGCAGATATATAATAAATTATTATATGCATTTTATGTATTAAAGAATCATGCTGCTGTCGCGCCATAATCAAGCGAAATACAATCGAAATTAATTGAACTCTGTTGGACCATGTCACTTCAATCAATGGGTCACTTTCTGATCATCGATTTTCGGCGGTCCGCGTAGATCGAGCGTGGAAACATAGGCCGTAAATCAGAATCGTAATGCACAGTGGGCTGACCCCGAGGAAAGGTTGTTTGGGCTGACCCTCGACCTGGGTCAGGGGGCCCGTCTGACCCCCGCCAGAGTGGCCAAGGGACGCGAAACCGGAAATTCAACCGCCAACCAGATCCTCTCTCTTCCTACTCACCCTTGTCTCTCTCCCTTCGTCTAGACTTGGACTCAAGCCAACGATAATGCTCGGTCACTCCTTTTCACGGCACACGCCCGACACCATATTCCGCGAGTGATTTATCGGCGGGTCGATGTTTAATCGTTTATTAGCACCTACCGTCCCGTTTCAAACCCGCTAAAATTAATATTCGCCCCGAACATCGGCATCTACTTGAGGAAACTCTTTTGAGTTTTATGAGCGAGCCACGTGATTCGTAACCGAGCAAATCATATCTTGTCGAACAACAATTGCCGCGACGTCAGAATTTTCTATGCCAGTCTGTCGCATAATTTGAATATTAGGTGCGTCACCGTAGCCGACGTTAATAATGAATAATGGAAAAGATAAGCATGATATGGAAGAAGCGACGATATTTATGTAAGGAAAATGAATATCCGTAACCGAGGAATATTAATATATTCGTATATATTGATTAATGTATTGAAAAGATCAATCAAACAATCTTCTTTAAAGTATTATTAATTATATTCCACTATATTAAGTGTATCATCGATATACTTTTTTAATTTTTGAAATAATTATTAATATTAGATATATAAAAAAGATATATAAGATATATAAGAAAAATTATAATAAATCGGGCCTACACTATGGATGATGAAATGTTTGTTGAATAGCTTGTTTAACGTCTAATCGAATTTCGCGCTTGCACAACTTATTTCTAAGGGTTTCTTGTAATCATTGAGAATCAAATTATTCACGGTCAAGCGAGAACTGACCAGCGGTCAACTGCTTGCCAGCGGGAAGTCTGGGGGAGAAGTTGGCAAACCACGCCAGTTCGAGGCAATTGGACGGAATGTGACCTGATGGATGGCGCCCGCGGGGGTGAAATGGCCGTCGAAATTTAGATGAAGGGTGATCTTTACAAAATGGCTCCTTGTTGCACTCAAGTAACTTAACTGTACTATACTGTACTGTTAATAAAATGCCTCAAATAAAATTGATTTTTGAAAGTCTGAGACATTTTCTTAAATTTTTGATAAATACACAAAAATATATACAAATTAACATTTAAAAGATTTTAGAAAAAATTGAAATAAAATTAAGAAATGATTGATGTAAATGTTTTACAATTTTTTACATTGATATCATATAAATTTTAATAATTAATGAAATGTCTACAAAAGTGTGTTTTAAAAATCTATAAAATGAGCAAAATATTGGGCTTTATGATATATCGCATAATGTGCATACTAGAGAAATAAATATAAGATATACATATCTTTTCA
>NW_017259245.1:1976997-1978653 GCF_001594045.1 Atta colombica
TGAAGTTCTTATTTAAAAGTATATTTTATTAACGACATTGTAATTGTATCAATGTCAAACGATTCAACCGGAAATTTCAGAATATTTTATATCATTGCAATTGCATCTTTTTATGAGGCAAAATTCACGATAATTTGTATTGCATCTCTCACATCCAAATAAAACAGTTATTGCAGTGCAAGAAGTGAGTATTGCTTAACGATCGGTGACTCAATGAGAGATTTTACCGCGCCATTTCGCGTCGATAGATGTATATTTTTAAGGCGGCTATTATATGCGCGCGATGCTTTCCGAGCGTGATATTACTTTTGCATTACCTCCATCTTTCGTGACACGTATCGCACACATACTCGCCATTGCTGAAAGCTATTGCTGAAAGCACTTCTTGGTGTGTCAATATGTAAGCATTTGTAAAAATATGATAAATCAAATTGATTTTTTCCTGAAAGGGAAATAATCAATGAAAGAGAATAAACATATTTCTTCGCTCGAAGAATTTATCTAATGGATCATTTTATACTAATGTTACTTGCTAATAAAAAAGTGTTATTTATAAAACAAATATAATATAACATAAATAAGGAAAAAGAGTCAAATATAATCTAATGAAAGATGTTATTGCTGTTTTATTTTTAAGAACATCCTTTAATCATTATTGCACTGGAGAGCAAATTTAAAAAATATGACACAACCAATTTCATTCCATTAAGATTCGCAACCACGATAACGTATTTATATATTGTAATTTTATAAATTTGCATAGTTTATCATAATTCAATTTTCCTGTTACAAAACTATTTTAGATATTATCCTAAATAATATTTTTAAATAAAATTTGTTAAAAACGTGAACGAGAGTTTAACGCCAGTCCATGTAACAGAATTCGTCGATGTTATCTCAACATGCGAATATTTCGTCATCGCAAACGATCTCCTTACGGCAGTAACCGCAAAACGCAACGCATGTCACGAACCAAAAGTATAGCGTAAATTCTCACCTGAAGAGACGTGACGGACGGTCGGGAACACTGTTGCTCCGTCGCCGAGGTGTTGCCTCCGCGACGCCAATCGAAAGACTAAGCGAAAGGGTTAACATATTCCTGAATACAAAACGCATGCATATTCCATGGGGTCCCATGTGCGTCTCCTACCCTGATATGAGCGCGCACGCATTCTCACATTAATGCCGTGCATGTACGCGTGCGAGTGTACACGCACGGGGCCCAGATGGGGCCCCCCGTGTACGTATACAGAAAACGAGCTACCTGAAAGTTTTTTTCAACTCAGAGAAAAAAGAGAAAGAGAGAGAGAAAGAAAGAAGAAGAGAGGCCCTATGAACCCCCGAGGCAGTCATTCTGACAACTATTGCTTACCGTAATGTGATTTTCATACGGACATCCAAACATCTTCGAATAGCTATGTCTATAATTAATGATTCGAATAGCTGTGTCTATAATTAATGATTCGTCGATTTCTCGAATCGTTGCTAGTTATTTATCCACCGTAAAAAATACGATTCGATACTCCTCTTTTGTGACTATCGACCGGACGATGATAGCGGATCCTCAACTTTTTAATAAGATAATTGAAAGAATGCGACAAGTACACAAGCAAGTAAAAAAACAATATAGCAATATTTTTTATATATATATATATA
>NW_017259245.1:1978753-1980806 GCF_001594045.1 Atta colombica
TTTATTATTTTATTATTTTTTATTTTTTATTCGCTCAATTTTTATAAACTGTTTTGTCATCTTAATTAAAATGTCTTTCTTCAAATTGCATGTTCTCGATAATAACATTATTAAAATTAACATTACTATTAGATTACATTATGATTTTAATTTTCTCTTGAAATATCAGAATTAACTTTTGTAATTTTAATAATCATATGTTTATAATGCACGAAAAAATTTTTAGAAATTTACATCAATATAATTCTTTGTCAAATAATAATTTGCCCAACACTGTTAAATCCGTAGTCAAATTTAATTTAATGTGAGTCGCTACTGTTCCTGTTCAATCATATAATTATTTTATACTAAAACAATGATTATATTTGATCCTATATAGTGATAATTTGATACTATATATAGTCAAATTTAATTATCGTTGGTGATTCACGTTAGATTAAATTTGACACTATAGATTTAACAGTAAAGTGAAGTAACAAAGTGAATGGTAGACATTTCGTATGCTACATATAAATTAAATGTACAGTTGTATGTACATGTGTGTGATTAATATTTTAATTACATAGTTCTATCGAGCCTTCATCAATGTTACGTTTCATTCATGCGTTCTGACGTTGAATGTATTAAAGCCGTTCACTGACAAAGATCTGTCCTAATTCCGTCCGTGGACATCCAGTCTCGAATGGCAGATGTGAAAAATCATGATTTCTGACCAATGGAGTATCTGGGCCTAGACGACGAACGACCCTTTCCCAGTACATACGTATGTGGGACTTATGTTAGTTAAGACGTCATCGGGACCGACAATGCGGTCATCCATGCATACACGGGCTTCGCACCTCTGCCGCTACGCATAGAATTTGATTTTTATCTTCGAGGGCACTCGATGGGCCTCGCGATTTGGAGATAGTCTGCATCGCGTTGAGGGTACTTCAGGACACTCGGCTTTCTCGCCGCTTTTAATTCCTGTCCCGACGCGCTTACAAATGCGCAGCCCGTCGTAATTTTTAATACCCTTCGGGCTCTCTGTTATTTTTGCGTAACGGTAAATGAAAAGTTAGGCTGGTTTGCCGTTTAAAGTTGTCATCACGTTTAACTAGACTGATATCAAGACTTAAATTTGATTTCGTATTTAATGTCGCATAATTTACACATATTTCAAGTTTATTATATAGATATATTTAATAATATATATTTGTTATATACTACAAAAATATTTGTCTATCTAATTAAGATTACTGAATATCGCCATTTTGAAAAAACACAATTATTAATTATAGTTAAATTTCAAGTTATAGAACTCTCTTGCGAGATCTCAATTTCAAAATGCACTTTTCACATTTTGATTTCAAAGTTGCTCATTTCCTATTCTTTCTTTTTAATTGTACTCGATTTCTTGATTTTACTGTATAAGATGTAGTTAAATATACATATTTATTACATTATTGAATATGCAACTATTGAAGAAATGCGATAATGTACGAGAAAAATTTCGATCTTCAGTTTCTCTGTGATAACGAAACGTTTGGAATCATGGAAATCTGTTTCTCTCGTGAGAAGTTGATTTGACCTCAGAACGGGTTACCTGCCGATCGGGACCCGATCCCTCCGATATTCTATATTAGTCAAAACCGAACGCCCGTCACAATGACGCTGATTACTTTAATAATGGAACAGAATGGCCTCGGGGCTGGTGGCTGGGTGTTGGGTTTTCCTCGCGGATACAATGCCTTTCGCGAAGTATACAAATAAAGAAAAAAGCAAGGGGGAGGTCGCTACGTACCCTCCCGGGTGCCCCCCTCTCGCTACTGTATCCCGACGATACGTCCTAGTTACCCTAGCGAGAATATTCAAATTGCAACCCTTTCGCAATGTGAAAGGAGACTTCTGCCGAACCCCTTCGATCGGATTCAATGGGCATCGATATTCAAATTTATTTGATGGAGGTTCCTCTTCCTTCAACCCTTCCTTGCCCACCCTTCTCCTGTACTCTTATCTTCTCTCTCTCTCTCTCTCTCTCTCTCTCTCTCTCTCTCTCTCTCTCTCTCTCTCT
>NW_017259245.1:1980906-2000592 GCF_001594045.1 Atta colombica
CTCATTCTCTTCAATCTTCGCATTTTTCTCTGCGACGAAAACCGTTACACGTAACCGGTGCGAGTTACTGGGGGTTGGCAAGGGCACGAGGAAAAAAGAATTTGCATCTTGCTCGTTTTTTCTCTCCTTTGGCCGTCGCCGGTACTCGCGGTCTGGATCTGGAACGGAAGCCACGCCGACAGATGCGTGCTTCCGCACGTAGTAACTGTTCGTCGTCGATATTTCGGGCGGCATGACAGCGTTTCCTTTGCCGGAAGATCTAGAATATCTAGATCGAGAAAAGAGACAGTGTCATGTTACAAGGTCCTTCGATACGAACAAGAGTTCTAAAGCAGATACAAGCAGTCGTGCTAATTTAAAAAAAAATGTGCTATGGAAGAAACTGTGGTAATTGATAAATCAGATAGTTACATTTCTTGCTTTTAGATTTCTAGTATGATAATATTACATTGAGAATTTTACATTTTAAAAAATTTTTTAATGATACATACTGAGAAAAGTTTTTAGTACTTGTGACTGGTAAAATATAGGTGCATGGTAAAATTACTGCTGTACTATTAATAATAATTAATAATAATAAATAATAATTATATCTGATAACGCTTTTTAGTCTTTTACGGTATCTTATCTTCAAAGATACTAGAAGGTTTGAAGATTATCACCGTGTTTTCATTCATTGCTAATGCCGATGCTCCGTGAACTTTGCCATTCACTTCATCAGGACAAGGAGCGCACTGATCAGTATGTTTCTCGTCCTGATGAAGAGAATAGCAAGGTTGACGAAACAATGGATGAAAACGCAATTAATATAATCCGTAAATCTTCTGATATCTTTGAAGAATAATTATATAGTTCTTATATTTATAGTTTTCTTAAATCCAAAGATAATTATACACATGTATATTCTATTTTATAATCCTGTATTCTTTTCGATAGAATATAATTATACTACAAATATAATAATTATTACTAATAGTGATTATATATAAGCTTAATCCTATCATTCTGTGTTCTCTCATAAAATTATACTTGTGTATCATCATTCATGGCATTCTACATTCTAGAGCTCGCGAACAAGAAAATACTCAAGTGAAATGTACCGAAACAAAGTAAACAGATCACTCCAGGTTTCAATATATCAAATAGACTATCGTTCAAGAAGGGATCCAAGGATATCAATTTTCAGAAAATTCAAACAGATATCGAGAGGAAAGAGTAGAAAGGATCGCGACAGAGTATAACTTCGGGGTGAGCATCGATAAGATTCGTCAGCCAATCGCTCTGAAATTGGAAGATAACGCTTGCGACTATGAGAATTCTTGGGGCACCCGGTATGTGAATATTACCGTGTTCGTTACTATGCTCGAGTACTCGCTCAGTCGCGATGACGTTCTTTTAAAGTGACGACGTTCAGCTGTGAGCAAGAGGTGCGACCTGCTAAATATTCTATGGAGCATTGTAGTACCCGAGGGTAAGAAGTAAATGTGGAAAAAGAGAAGATGGCGTCTAGTGGGAGAAAGAAAAGAAGGGTAAGAAGAACGAGGGAAGATTGACGACGACGAGGAAAGGTAAAAAGAAGCACGAACAAGAAGAAGAATAAGAAGAAAATAATGACTGTTACGAGTCTGGGGCGTCGGGGCGAGCCTGCGTCTGGGAGTTGCGAGGGGGTGGCAAGCATCGCGGGGATGGGACGGGAGCAGGGCAGGGGCGTCGTCGTCGTCGGCGTGTCTACGGCCGTGACCTGGTTTTTTCCGAAGCAACAGGTCCCTTCTAATTAAGAACACTTAAGAAAACTTCCCTCTTAAAGTTGACGCCTTCCCCTTCACTCTCTCACGGCCGTTCTGATAACGCTATTATATTTTAATAAACTCACTAGTTTCCTCCTTCCTCTTACCATCATGCTTTTTCGCTACTCCTATCGTCTCCTTCCATCTTTTTCGATCTTGAAGTACGTTGGATAAGTACTTTCACCTCGGGGAATACTTATATATTTAACTCCAAAAAACAAATTCAATTTCTTTAGCACATATTATCACTCATCAGTCTTAATTACTTCATCATTCATTATTATCGCAATTAATATCCAGTAAATTTACAAAATATGATTTGTTCTATTAGAAATAGTTACTGATTCAATTTCGTAAAATCGTATAACAAACATGACAAAAAATTATATATAACATACAGAGACATATTTCTATCTCAAGGCGCGTCAGTAAAACGAACAATCTAAACTCGCTCTCGTGCATCCAAATTGGATTATGGCCTAGACTGCTTCTTGGCCCCTCGTTTTTCATCACGACTCATGCACGGCTTGTGCGATAGTCGCAACACTTCGCATGCAGCAATAAATTTTACAGGCTTTATCTATCTACGAGGGCGTCATTTTTGAGGGTAGAAACCAAGCCGTTCACGGCGAATAGAACAGATATCCAGGAAAAAAAGAAGAGGATCAAGAGAAATGAAAAAAATGAGAAAGATAAAGGAGAGAAAATGAGAAATGAATAAAGAGGGTAAATTCAAGAGAAAGGAGAGGAGAGAGAGAGAGAGAAAAAGAGAAAGGGATGAGGGGGGGGGGAAGAGAAAGGGAGAAGGAGGAGAGGGGGGGGAGAGAGAGAGAGAGAGAGAGAGAGAGAGAGAGGAGAACGAAACACCCTCGCGGGACGATAAGGGTAGTATTGGCTGGTTGGCAGTCAGTGGCTGGGTTTCGAAGTTAAAGAGCTTCGGGGGCATACGTGAGAGGGATGTAGAGAGCTCGACGGGGGTGAGGGCTGTGGCTGAAAAGGGGGAAGAGGTGGCAAGGGGTACACGTGGGACGGGGCGAAGGGAGATTTGGAGTAGGGTGGGTGGCGTTCCTGGCGGCCATTTTGAACGCATATATCGATTGTTTGGCGGCCGGGCTCTGCTCGGCCATTCGCAGGGGTGGCTCGTGTGTCACATAACCAACCCCCGATCAGCCGTTTCCCTCCTTGCCTCTCATAAGGAAAAACGTGATGGTGTGTTTTTACACGCGTTATTCGTTTATCGTGTGGACATGACACTGGACTCGTGTGTTCGAATGCATCCCGAGTAGTTTGCAACATCTGAGCAACGTAAATAGAAATTATCGAACAAATATTTTTGGAGGGTGAGTGAATTCGTGCAAAGGATTAATCAAGATATAGATTGATGTGTCAACTTCAATCTCATGTATAGCTAAAAGATACATACGAAATTGAATTGACGTATAGGACTAATATATTGCATATAACCTGTTGAAAAATTGATTCACTATTGTCCTCTATTTATAATAGAATTTCTCTATAATGACAATTGTATACAATGTGTTACGCATTTTTCTCTCTCTCTCTCTCTCTCTCTCTCTCTCTCTCTCTCTCTCTCTCTTCTCTCGTGAGATGTAATAAATGGTCTTGTACAAAATATCATAGACATTAAAAGATCTTTTAAATAAGTCCTTGTTAAAAAAAAACTCATAATTTAAAAAGTTAGATTAAAAACGAAATATTTTAAAGCATTTATAATTAAAAATATTATTTTTAAATAATAATAATATATATTTTCATAAATAAATAAATCCCAATGCAGATTCTCATCAATTTAATTTCGCATATCGAGTAATAAGCAAATATCCTCCGACCATAATAATTATGAAAATTGTTGACCAATGTCTATCGTATACCGTTCTTATAAATCTTCGCTGTCACCTGACAGCACGCGTGTAGCACGTGCCAAGCATGACAAGGGAGTTATCGCGTCTTGTCCAACACGTGACCGTAGGTCGGTACGGCAATGCCACATGGTCAGGATGATATGGGAGGGTAGCTTCACGCACAAAGTGCCTCTAAACTGACTTAGAACCCGCCCCGACGAAACCCGGTGGCCCAATCGGATCTCGGGTCTCTACCGTATGATCTTGCCACGCGAAACGCGCAGGTCCGGCACTAGACGAACTGGACATTGGGATGATCTTTCCCTGTGCCACCCCGTGACCGCACGTGCGGAATTTATGCGGAATTTTTGATATTCATGTTACATGTGTACGGAGTAATAAAAAGAGAAAAAGAGAGAAAGAATAATGGATTATCGTGCATTCATACAAAAATTTATACTGTATCATTTTAACTCTTTCGAATAAATTGCAAACTTATTTTTCAATATAATCATTTATATTACAGATTTATGCAAATGTATATATTATTTATAATACACACACACACACACACACACACACACACACACACACACACACACACACACATATACAATTTTCTCAGCAATATATAATTGCTCTGTATATATTAATATTATATAGAATACTAAAAAGTTGGTATTTCTTTAAAAAGAACAATTATTTTTCGCATTTGAGACAGATCATGATAAAAAGAGAGTTCCGCCTGAGGCATTAATTTTGATACAGGTTGCCTTAAAATCTTTCACCCCACAATTGTTCGCGCTACAAACCCTGGATTTATTCCGCAAAACGTGGCAATTTGTTCGCGAAGTTGCTTAAAAACAGAGTCGGCGGAGACGAGCGAAGTAATTCCGGGGATAAGCGTGAAGTAACGCAGTAAAATGTCGTTCGCGCCAGCGGCAGTTTGTGGGCCGTTGCGTCTTAAAGGGGAAGTTTCGCACCCCCGTAAGGTAAAGTTCCTCGGCCCAGTATTCTCCCACCTCCCGCAGCTTTTTTTCAGCGTCTCACCCCTTTCACGTCACTCTGGCAGTGCGCCAACTAGGTGAAAAGTGCGGAAAGTGAACTCGCGATTTACGGCACCGGCGTCGCAGAGAGAGTAACGGGATAAGAGAGGGGTTGAATCAGGCTTGAGGGCGATGGTGGGAAAGAAGTTAAATCGAGGTGGAAAACCGCGAACACCTTTCTTCGGAAATTTATTCAAATTAAGATACGTCGGACGCGACTTCGCGGACTGCGGCAAAAATCGAAAGCGCCGCGAGGTGCCGCACCCGTATAATTGGCGACGGTGAAAGTCAACGACGACTTTGAAACCAGCCCCACACCGTTGCACTATTTCATCGTCGGAGTTTCGTTCAACGGTTGAACTTTCATTCGTGGAATTGCCGCGAAAAGTTTTCTTCCGCGATCGCATCGGCGCGACGGAGGGATAAGCCTCGAATGAACGATTGAATCTTCTTCGTAATAGCGTAAGTTGGTTTTACACTGTAAATCGGAAATGACATCCCTAATTGGATTTCAGAAATCCGTATCAACTGGCATGATTGATTCGCAATTGATAGATGTTATTGCAGTTTGACGTTCTAGTCTGCCGTGATCTTATATATATATATCGTGATCTTTTATATGATTCACGGAATGTTGAAAACAATTGATAATTTCGAAACGTCAAATTTTATTATTAGTGAACATATAAAAATGAAAATTATAATTAGCTTTAGAACGAAAAATGAATAAGTTATAGTTATAGTGAATAAGTTATAGCAAAGAATAATTTTCAATATTGCATGTAATATACAGAATAAATATATATATATATGTGTGTGTGTGTGTGTGTGTGAGTGTGTTGTGTGTGTGTGTGTAATAAAATATTCATTTTGTTGCTATTAGTAGCATCAATTGCAATTAATGAAAGATCTCAGATTAAATATCCTTCTTCCGATTAATATATTCCGTACTGATTTCGATTTAAAAGATTTCTAACTTTAAGTTCTGCAGCTTGCTTTTTTGAAACACTTTTATTCTTTCGATATCTGAAATTCACGTGGATCAGTGAACAGATCGGTGCAACACGTCAAAATCGCGAATGCGTTCTTTAAATCCGCGTAATACTCCTTGTCAAAAACATCCGGAGTCGCAAGTGTGTTCGACATATCTTGCAAAATGTATCTTCTTTCGTCCCTTATTCTATCTCTATCCGTTCGTTTACTCACCTATGGCCCACGCTCTTTTCTTTGATCGTGTCTTCGAGAATCCGTTCTTTCGGAGAGACTTCCTCCGCGATGTTCGATGTGCTCGCACACCCCTCTACGTACGTATTTACGTTTGTGCATACGCCCACATAAAAGCATATACAAACGCAGGTTCGTGTATATTCGTATGACGTGATACGTGTCTACCAAGGTGCGCGTGTGCGGGCGTATATCCTGGAATACGAGGAGCTCTAATCCCCTTTTAGAGACTCGGCTCATACCACACATTGAGATATGCCTTTGACGGGCGCTCCTGCCGTGCTATTGGCTCGGCGTAATCTCATGTAAGTTGGGTTGCCTAGCCGCAGGAGTCCCACATGAACGCGGCATATACATATAGGTGCGCGCGTTAGGGCCCGTTCACATAAGGCCACGAGAGTTTCACCCGGGCTCTTCCTCGACCCAGTCTTTCGGAGTCTTCTATTACCCCTGTCGCATACACGATCGATAGGGCAGATGCCTGACGTACAGTCAGCGCATGCCCCGCCTGGAAACCGGATCGAGCAGCAGAGATTTCTCCCTTTCTACGTCAGAGGGCACCTACCTCCGTTTCTAGGGTGGTTTCGAGGGTTTAATCTTGAAAGGATGCAAATCAGTTTTTGATGAAAACTCATAATACAGATAGAAAATGTACCTACATGTAAAAATTAAATTACACTTGTGTGTTCCCATAAATTCGACTGTTCATGATTTTAATTTGCTTAACTTACATTAACAACCTCTTCTGCAAAAGTAATAATAATAACGGAACTACAAATAATATTAAATAATATTAATCGAAATACACTTATGTACATATTTTCCCGTCTTATTAATATTATTCAAATATAAAAGATTATAGATGTTAAGTAAGTCTAATTAAACATAAATAAATAACGAGAAGGATGAAAGCAAGTTTTTTAAAATAAATATTACATTGCCATGTACGATGTTTACTTTTAATTGCGTAATGTAAGAAAATTAGAAAAATGACGTATTATCTTTTACGATTCGATTAGTTTGCGATATTACGAGCCAATGATTCACGCGTCGTTCTCTTTACCTAGCTACGAAGATATGATAATGATTAATCAACCTTCCGTCCACAACACAATTCCGCCAAGACGGTTGCAGGAATGCTAATACCGGGGCTCGCAGGATTGCACCTGCGGGAAAGCAACCCTACACACATGTTCGTGAAGGACCTATCCTAAGGCGGTACAATAAGAGCGGCGACAATCACAGAGACAAGCACGTTGTGCGATCCGCACAATTTCTGTTTGCATTGTACATGCGCTCGTAACGTATAATGAAAATTTAATGAAATTTTTGACAGTAAACCTAATTAGTATAAATATTACTTGTGTCGAGAATAAGATATTAATCGCACTTAATCGTTAATCATTTTGTATTTTATGTTCCATCAAATTACGATAATTCGCTATTTTGCTTTTCGCAAATTGCATAAATCGTAGAAACAAGTTTAAATATAATAGGAATACTTAAAACTTTTTTTAATAATTTGTAAAAATTTTATTCAAATATTTCATTTTTATCACAGATTTTTATGTCTAAAAATAGTCTGCAATAAGTATTGTAAATCTTAAAAGGATGCGTCATAATTACTATTGTTTTAGTAATTACTTTAATTATTTATTTCAATTTTTCTTTCTTAATTTAGAGACATAAACAACGTTCTCATAAAATAACATTTCATCAGCATATCGCGAGATAAATGTTCGAAAAGTTTCTCGTTATCGTCTCACAGTCAGGGACAATCAGTTACAGCGCAAAGTTGTTTGCGATGACCCAAAAGCCACGTGTCTTCTTGCCACCACACACCTCTTGCATTCCCTCCTTGTGTACACGAAAAGCGCGCGGTGCGCATGTTTTTTCTCGCCCGTCCAGTTTTATCGTAATTGCCAGCTTTACGTAAGGTTGTTTGTACATGTGTTATCATGAAATACGGCACTATTTGTACAATTGTTTGTTCCCTCACTCGTGGCGTGGCGACGCGGCGCAATGCCACCACCTTCTGCGTGACCACAGACGAAAAATTCCGAGCAGATTCTTTTTGGTGATTTAAATCATCTGGGATTAATTTATTGTTGGTATCAAGTACGTGGACTCTTTACGATGCGGTTGAGATAATGGCATTTGATAGGATATCTTGTTCAAGAGATGAACATTTGCTTCGAGCAAACGCGAATGCAGATCGCTTAATCAACACTGTTAAATCTATAGTATCAAATTTAATCTAATTTAAGTCGTCACTAATCCTATGAAATATATCATTATTTTATATTAAATACTGATAGTACCAAATTTAACCATTATTTTAGTAGAAAATAACGATATATTTAATAGGAGTAGCGACTTAAATTAAGTTAAATCTGAGATTTTTTAACAGTGTACATGTGTAGATTTTTTAACAGTGAATATTTTTTAGATTCTTATTTATTTATTTTTATAATATTTATTAATTTAGATATATGTGTTATTATTTGTAATCTTTCAATTATTCCAGCGACTTGCACGAATTGCATCATGACGCTCCGCTCGATGCTAAAAGAGTGCATATTTTTATTCGAATTATCAGTTTGCAGCCGCGCTCAGATCGGTCCAAACGCGAACACGTGATTATTCGTTGAATTAAGCGGCACAGAGCGACAACATTCTCGAGCCAATGACGTCGTACGCGAATATTCCTACAACGATGATAGTAGACTCATAAGACTGATAAGAATTCGAATTCCTCCGTCATTAAGGCTTAAAAATTGAATTCGTAATAATCACAATGGCGACTATCACTCTGATAATAAATACGTAAATAGTAACATCATGCTATACGTATCTGATTAAAAACAATATCATATTCAACTATAAGAAAAGATTTTTTCAACTGTTCGACATTAGTCGATCGATGATTATTTAAAGTTAAAATCTTTGTCAAAATTTTAAATATCAATCAGTTAAAACTTTTCTAAGTTCATTTTTTGTAAAATTTGCTTTTGGTATCCGTTATTCAAAAACATCTTTCCTCTAATGTGTAAGTCGAGCGAATCCATTTCGTTTCACGCGACGTAATCCCATTCGACGTCTGTAGGAGCAGGCATTTAGTAAGGAAGATCGATCCTCCATAGAAAATTGTCCGAGCAATTTGTGATCTTTCACGATTCTCGCTGGACCACGAAAACGAATCTCGTTTGAGGACGCCCGGCGTGCTAGACCATGTGACATAATCCTGTCGGACGCTTTCGTGCACACTTTTCTACATCGCGTTCTGACCGAGGACATGAATTCTGGGAGAGGAGCGAATGCGACCAAGTTTCGTAAATACAAAAACATGTCGTCATACAAAGGGATTTACGAAGAGTGACAGAACTCGCTGCAGAAAGATACGGAATGATAATCTTTGTTTAAAAACACACATTTATTTACGTTTCATTAAAATTTTCTGATACGATACAGTCGCCACTAACTGAAATTTATAATTTATTTGACTTACTTATAATATTGATTTAGCCTATAAAGATCGTTGAGTCAGCAAAAGATAATGCACGTAATGAAATATGTATGATATTCACACGAAAAATAATAACTTTTGTATATAATGATATTTTATGCGTATATGATATGAAACAGTTTCTATCGTGTATTACTATTGTAAAATAAATAAAACTCTGTAGAAAAAACTCGACTATTTATACGGATCAATTAAAATGTTGATCGAATATTTTTTTAAAAGAAATACAATCTCCATTCATTAAAATAAATATTTGATCAATTTACGTACATTTATATAAATGTTACGACTAAACTTCGAAAGTTTTGACAACCCTTTTGATTATATCTTTCGTCACAATAGAATACAAAGCTACGACAAAATGATTGCATATGAAATATATATCACACCGTGAAGGTGGGTGAGAACCAACCCATAATAAAAAAAAAAGAAGACACGTATACAGAAGTCTCTGAGTCGAGAAGACATAATGGTAGAAAGACCGATAAGTGGAGGGCTTCACTCGATGTGAATCGAGGGCAGCAGTAGAGGATGAGGTGCAGGTCAGAGGCATCTCGCATGGACGCAGGTCTTTTGGAGCTTATTCGTCCAGGGAAGAAGAATGGACCCCCGAATCCTTTTCGTTCGTAATTCGGGACAGGGCCAGCTGCAAAAACCCCCTCGATTCTTGGGCCCATGATCGCCGTGCGTTCTTAGCCCTCGGGAAAAGGATATCGTAAGGGCGCACCGGCGTGAGGGGGACAAATCTTTTTTTATATCTTAGATCCTAGCCGATCATTTTTTTACGAACCCTTTTTTCCCGCGCCGCTCTCGCGTCCCAAGGAACCGAGGGTCCCATTCGCGACCCGTAGGGGCCCATTCGCGCAACTGTCGCCTCTCGCCTCGTTCGTCTCTTCTCTTTCTCAGTAGCCGTGCAAAAGAATCGCCCCGAATCTCCTCCGGTTGCGATCGTGAGCGTGTGAGCACGCGTATGTATTACATGCGCTTCCCATTCACAGAACGGATGCACCTCCGTGAGAGAGCTCGACCGTCGCGTCGCCTCGTTGTCCTTCCGAGTGTTTCTTCCAATTTCATGGGGACAAAGGATCACGCGCATTCTAGATATCCTCTTCTAGTCCTTATGAGTCCTAGACTACCGAAGCTAAATGCAACGAAAGCGAAGGGACTCGAAAAAGACGAACTCAAGTAAAACGAGGCACAGACTTTTCATCCAATTCTTTTTAATGTTCGAAAGTTTAGTTTTCTTGACTAATATTTTAAAGCTTAATGAATATGTTTGTATGAATCATAAATAAAAATACAATTTAAATAAACTGAAAAATGTATCCTTGTTATTTGAAATAAGGAAATCAAAATTGCCAATGTAGCATTATTTAGGGGATAGATAATAAGTGAAAATATCAGTTTTTTTTGAGATACAATGTTTCTGATGTGTCGGACTAAATCTTACAATCCCTTCACGTGAAAATAGTTATTTTTGACTACTTTTGGCCTATATGAGTCGATAACGCGTCTCACATGACTTTGTAAGATCCAGCACGTCATAAATATCATACGAAACCGTTCCGATAGAGATAGTTCTAGTATTTGCTAAAATATTTAATGTGACATGCACATGTCAAATTTTAATCCATTGAATTTTTAAATACAATCCAGTTGCATTAACCAAACGTGTAATTTTTAAGGATGATAACTTTAATGATAATAGTATAATAATAAAATCTTGCATCTAAAAAATACAGTATCTAAATAAAAAAAGAATTTTCACATCTCATCCATATATATTTTTTATGTATTTTTAATACTTTATTATCCCCCTTATAAATGTATATAGACATTACAATAATTATCATCACTGTACCACCTATATTATTTTAATATTTTATTATTAGATACTTCTTATTTATACAACATGGCATGCACAAATTAAGCTGTGCACAAATTCTAAGTCCGACGTCTGCTAAGTTTATCGGGTGAAGTGCTTGCGAGGGTTGGTTTCAGTCGGATATCGTGACTACTGGTCAGTTTGTTCGATAGTCGGTGCCAGCCAGCACGGATGGCCATATAGCCGCTGCGCCTTACCGGGGGCCTTGGTACCGAGCTGTGCCAAGAGGGCCACCGGTCAATACCTCCAGACCTTCGGAACATGCCGCGGAAACGAGCCGCGAAAAACGTAACTACTAGTTAGCGATATGGACGATCGTGTGTCACGCTTGGCACCGATTACAAATCTATATATGAGGATGGGCGAAGAAAATATATTTTTATTTTATTTATTTTATGACACTTCATAATATTATAAATCCTAAGACTTTATATTTTAATTTTTAAATTTTATCTATAATTTCGATGAGAGTATAACATAAAAAAGTTAAATCTCGTATAAAAATATTTTATCTATTATAATATTAATATTTTAAAAATAGCTAATTTTAAAAGAGCTTCTGATTTAATTATGTTACACAATATATTTTATAAAATTCCAGAAGAAGTTTAAATAATTCTTTAAGATTTTTTTCTGAATAGTAATAGTCAATGTGATTATTACAGAGATATGTGTCAAGATGGATAATCAGAAACCATCACTCTGATTACGGTTTTTTTCTCACTCTTTCATACTCTTTGTGTGTATGTGCGTATGTGGAAAGGCCTCTCGTCGTTAGACTCATGACGACTAATTATTCTAATTACTTCCGGCCGGGCTAATTATAATTAACCGGTCGCGAAACATCAATTAGACATCAATCAGCCTCACCGTCTCGCGCAATGCCACAATGTATTCCCAGATTCGCGGCGTCAGTGAGAAAGAAAAAGTCGCTCCCGAGCGCGTTGTGCCTCATCGCGAAGTCTGAAGATCGCTGCATACAAGACCGTCGAGAAGACGTGACTTCTCTCTAGGCATATCTCCGTGACCAGGCTAATTATTCCCATCGGAGGATAATTAATTGTGCTCGACCGAAGGCGATAAATATCACAGACGCGCGCGCTCGCGTACGCGTGTGTATACGTGTCGTTGCGAGGGAGTCACGTAATGTTGCAGCTCTCTATCGTTTGTCAATGGCTTGTTTATTATCGATGATCGGATTCACGTGCGATATACCTGCATACATATGCGCACGTGAAGATGATAACGGGTGTCTTCGGATACCAGTTGCGGCCGCCTGTAAATTCTGCGACTCGATACACCGAATTAGCATCAGATATACGAAACGTGTGTTTAATCACAAATATTAAAACTGAGAAATGGTTATCGTGAATGTATTTAAAAATACAATATTGTCGTATCCCGCTACTTCTCGGAGTTGAAAACATTAAATAATTTGCACACCGATTAGAGTGATAAATCAGATGGAGTACAGTAAAAGGTGATGACGTTTTGTAAGACAAGGAAAATGAATTCAATTTTCTCATGCTAAACTCTAATTAATTATAAATCCTATTGCATGTTCGAAATATATGAATCTTTTAATTTCGTGTTTAAGTAGATAAAGAAGAATGTTTTTAGTACATTATGACGTATAGGTATATTTCGATATTTAATTTATTTCTTTAACATATTAATTCGCAGATATATTATACATCTCAATTTTTAATTATCATTTTTATTTTTAAATATCATAATACTCTTTAAATATCAAATAAATTATTGCTTCACAAAATATTAGATTTACTAAATTAATAAATCTGTTGGTTATTCAGAGCGAAGAAATTGAGTGAAGAAAGAAGCATGAAATAACGATGTGGACGGTTTGATGCAACGTTTTCCTCGTTGTCGTGGTGCAACGGTTATTTTTGTCGTTCTTATCCGTGGCTACGTTAAGTGAGTCAGAACGAATGAGCAGACGAGAGAGGGTGAGGGTAGGGGTAGGTGTCCGATAAGGAAAGCAAAGGGAGAAGGAGGCAAAGGCAGGGTGAGGGATGTTAGGATTTTCACGCGAGACAAGACATAATACACGGATCTGTGAACTAGCACAGAAATAGTCACCGGGTAGAACTCGGGGTTCCGTTGCGTGTACGCAGCAGCGCAGCCCCTGCAACTGATGTATGTCCCGGGGCTATTTTCAAGTTCCCGTCTTGAGACACGGTCGACAAAATTCGGGTCTTTCACATAGATATGGAGAAGACGACCTCGCTCTGTGCCTTGAGTGTAATTATCTCTCAAGCGTTCAATCCGTACGGAAAACGAGAATTTAGTCAAAAGAAAATGGTTGAAGACGGCGAGTCTCCAAGCTATAACAGTGCGCTATTTTATTTATAAAAAAGGAGCAGTACATTTTTTTTCAAGAAAATATTTCCGGTCAGACGTAGCCAAAAAAGCAGCAGCAGATGTTTAAAGAAATGTGCTTAATTTATACATTTCTCCAGCTACTATGAGTTGCTGAAGACAGCTGACGTCCAGCGTTAAAAATACACTACGATGCGCGTTAGAAAGCTTTTCTAATAAAAAATTACACATGAACGAGAGAAAGATCTCGTGAGAAAACTTCGTCAGGCGGGAGCAAAGCATTCCTTGAAAATTTTCCCTAATCATGTGATTTGAGACTTCGATATTCGCGCTGCTTTTTTCCATCGAGCAGCTGAGGTACTCGTGAGAAATTTCGATCGTCTTTCGCTCGCCGTTCATTTTTTCTTGCGTCATTTTTTCCGCATTTAACGAGACCAAACATATCGTTAAGAAAAAACGCTTCGAACGAGGGAAAACACCATAAGTGACCGGAGTCGCGTTTGTTTCGTATTCATGAGCGATCGAAAGTGACGAGGTATCGATCGATTCAAACCGGCTATTGTGCATCAGTCGGCACACTCTCCTCCTCTTTCCCCCATTCCCCCCCTCCACCCCCCGCATTGCATCTTCGCCCCATACGTGTGCCCCACGTGCACACGTCATTTGAATACGCGCGCGTATCCCCGGCGTAGTCTCGTCTTCCTCCCCTATTATGTGTAAATTGTATTATTTTTACCCCAAATACATTTCGCCCCCATGCGTCGCGCCACGGGCCTCCAGGTCAACAGGTCAAATTGCACATGTCCATCGTAAGTCACCCCCGGGCATGGTCAGCCAGCGTACCCCTCCGTTCTATTCTAACATACCCCGCAGCGCCCTATCTTTTACGTGGGTCTTCCCTTTTTCCCGAAAGTCACGTATATTCGCACTTAGCCCAGCACCCTGTCGTTCTTCACAATTCGAGAATCACGCAAAAAGTTGAAATTGACAATCATAATTTTCGCGGTAATTTTTTTAGAAGCAGAAAGATAAGAATAAAGTGTGAGAAAATTTTTAGACGGCTTAATAAAAAATATAGGTATACGTACATAAAGATATTTGATAATTCATCAATCAAGCATGTTTGGACAGTTAACATTAATGATATTATTTATGTCCTAATATATATAGAATTCTCTTTTTTAAGTTTAATAATAATTTTTACGAAACTTGCAGTTCTTTTTTTAATAAATTAATTATACAATATAAAAAGATGATCTCTCCTCAGATTTGAATAATTTTACACATTAATTTACAATTTTGTTCAAATTATTTCCATTATAATAAAATACAATTAAGATTGTAAATATTATTAACAAAAATATATAAATCAGTTATTTTTTATATGAAACAGTCGTTGTAATTTTTAATGCGAAAAAATCAAAGTCATTCATTAGTATTCAAAGATGTTGGCGATCATTCAAGTCGAATGAATTATGCGAGCCAGGAACGGCGATACCGCGATAAACAAAGTACACAAAATGCAAAAAAATCGCGTCGGAAATCTCACGCGGATTCAACCCTTCGATGGCAGCTCCGTCGAGCATAATAATTTCTCGCGTGATTTTAAGCCCGTAAATTTTTTACCTCGTAACCACCGTCCCATTTCTACTCTTACACCCTAACCCGTTATCCATTCGTACGGATTACACGTCGGGTACGGTTACGTTTTGTTTTTGTACCAACAAAAACAGAGTGGCATCGTGCCGTATCGTCTGGTCGCGCGAAAACCAGCTCCCGCGATCGGTTATCATTTCACACCAATTATAATAAAGCCGCGGGCAAGCGAGAAGAAGACAAATCTTACAGAGAACAGAGCAGACCGACGAGATCCTCGAGAGAAAAAGAGAGAATAGTATTTATCGTTGTTCTAGGACCGGCCTTCCTGCGAGAGAGAAAGGAAAAGAAGAAGAATAGCGGGACTAGAGAGTGAGAGAAAAAAAATCATGCGGGTTCTCGAAAAAAAACAGGAAAGCAGAATCCCGTTCGGAGGACCCTTGCGTTGCATATCTTAAATAAGTATATAATAATACCAGCGGTACCGTCAGCTTGTTTTCAACCCCTTTCTCGTTGTCTCCCGTATACCGGGCGCTTTTTTTCCCTCCGCAAAAGAATCATCACGAAACGAAAAAAACTCCTTCTCTGGGCAACGGATAAAATCTAAATTAACTAAATTAAGGGCCCGACCGCGCTTCCACCTCATCTTTGCATACGATTTATACACGCGGGTTTTTGCAGGTTTTCAGCATGAAAGGAAAACGGAAAGGAGCGTCGCGCGTTGCTTCTTCTTTATGTGTTGTTTTTCATCTTTTCTCTTCTTCTCTCTCTCTCCTTCTCTCTCTCTCTCTCTCTCTCTCTCTCTCTCTCTCTCTCTCTCTTTCTCTCTCTCTATCTTTCTTTCGTTCTTTCCCTCATTCTTTCTCCGCGGGTTGTAAGATCGTTGAAAGGTCGATTTACGGTTGTAAAATTACTCACGTGAAATTCGAGACCGGGCGCGTTTACTTTAAAGATTTATGCGCCACTTTGGACAGAGGGAGCAAACCGAATTCTTTAAGAAAGTTTGTTACTTGGACGCTTTTAGATCTCGATTGTTTTATTTTATACGGAAATAGCGCGGATATATTGGCAAGCGATTATCGAATCTACATTTATGTCATAAATCCAAATATAACATCTTTTGTTCAAGAATATTAACAATATTAACTATCTCGATTAATACAAATCAAAACAATGTTTCTGTGAAATTAATGACTATTATTTCCACTGTATTTTTCACTCACAATATTTCGCAATAATTATTCGAATCCAATAAATATGTATAACGAGAATAATATCGATAAGTTCGCTGATTTCTTCAATAATATCATTTAACGGTTCAAGAATGCATCCATTCTATTAATATGCAGAAAAAAAATCTCGTTGTGGATGCAACAAAATGTGCACACGTCTAAACATCGTTCTTCGCATGGTCGCCTTTTCGACGTACTTCCGCTGTTTGGTCATTCCGCGCTACCCTCTTTTTTTTGCGACCGTTTGACCATATGTGATGGCGTTGCACCAATTTCAGGCCCTAACACTAACGACGATCGATTGATTTCGCGCAATAAAAGATACGAAAATCCCTCGTGAAAATGCGAACGCGACTATGAATATAATCGATCTTTCTCTTCCTTTATCTCTCTCTCTCTCTCTCTCTCTCTCTCCCCCTCCCCCTCTCTTTCTCTCTTTCCGTTTAGCTTTAGTCAAATTACGCCACCATCGCGGTGGTGGCGGCAGTGACCTTCGATGGTAATGACACGTTAAGCTTGCCCGCTGGGAGAGATTTGATGGCACGGCAAATCTGACGTGTCTGGATTATTCTGACTTTCATGACAAAGCAGCCGGCTGTTCCTATTTAACAATAGTAACGTTTCATTTCGATCTTAATTCAATAAATATTTAAACAATCATCTTAATTTTTCGATTGAATGTATTAAAATATTAGGAATATTAATATTTAGCTACTACTTTTTATCTTTCATTCTCTGTACTTTTTTATAAATAAATTAGAATTTTTTAAGATTTTATCAAAATTTTTATTTTATTTAAAAAAAAAGACAACAAAATATATCTTGACTTAGCCTACAAATAAGATTGCGCGATTTGCTATTTATTCGACCATTTCGATATCACTGTATCATAAATTATTATTCGGATCAGAGAAATTATGGTTTTAATTAATAATTGAATTTTTAAGTAATAACAATGTGATTGTTTGTATCGAAAGTGTCATATGCTATAAAATTATTACTATTGTATTGTGTAATAAAGTACACATACAGTGCAGATATCATGAATTGAATCATTTTATGTCTATTGTATAGCAACATGATCAGCTCTCGATCAATGGATGGATTAGGGTGGGTTTCGAACGATTCAGCAAAAAGAATACATTTGTCAGGTGGTTGCGAAGCGGAGAGAGAAGCTTCTATCTCAGCGGAGATTAATTACTTTGACGATGGACAAGAATAATTAATTAATGTTGGGATAATGAAATGGCCTTTGTTTCATGTTGTTTTTATTGACCGAGCAATATGAACTGGCTGATCAAAGGCTAAATACCCAATGACCTTTCGACAACAAAAGTGACCACAAGCAAAGGATTACACATAAATCAATATGTAAATTAAGATAAAATAGAATATGGACTGATAGAGAGAAAGAGAGAAAGAGAAAGAATCCTGTATTTCATAGAATTCCTTTTATATTAATTATAATAATTAAAAAAAATATAAACTAATTTTATTAAAAATATGATACTAATAGAAAAATTAAATACTAATAATGAAAATTAACAATGAAAATAATGAAAATCCAATAAATATCAATAAATACAAATATAAAATCAATGATATTATAAAGCATTAAGTAAAAAACAATTTAATTTATTGTTATATTATTATAATTATAAAAATAAAGGGATAAAAATGTATCTTCATAAAATAGAGAAATTAATTAATATATTTGATTTTTCTAAATAATGGTATCTGATTTCAATGTTGCAAATAATTTCATTATTTAATCCATATGACTTTCACGAAATAATATCTCATTAAATCATGTCATTAACGATTACGTTCCTGCATGTAATTAATTACAGATACTTTATTATAATTTTTTAGGCATATGCACGCGATTGCACGGTGCAATCGCGTGCAATCGTGTTTTTTATTTTCGTTGTTTTTTTATCACAAGATAGTGGACAGAAAGAGCGCATCGTGAGACGTGCTTTTTTTGTCCCAGAAGATTCCCGACTGTCGGTTAATATAGCCTGTCTCTTTTTTCTCGGGCTGTTTGCAAAGGGTTAGATTACGCGTAGTAGGGTGAGACACCAGAGGAACGGAGTCCTCTTTCGTTCCTATGCTAAATAGGGGTGGCCGAAGAAAAAAATATATTAATAGCCATCCAGCCTCCCGATTTTTTCGTAGCCCTGTCGCTCACCCCTCTCTCTCTCTCTCTCTCTCTCTCTCTCTCTCTCTCTCTCTCTCTCTCTCTCTCTCTCTCTCTCTCTCTCTTTCCCCATTACGAAGTTTACCCTCATAAGCAGCCCTTATGTGGTAAGATATACCAATGATAGTATATGCTGTCAGTTCTACTGGAACCAACGACTCTTTCCTGCCAGTACTCTTCGACTTTTAAAAAGGACAATTGTTGCGAATATGCGTTATATTTTGCTACCTGAACCCGCAAATCACGCAATTAACTGTAATCCGTTAGTCAATTCTCATAATTAAATTATATGGATCATATATCGCTAATCATAAATCAAGTGTGGCCATAAATGAGGAATATATTAATACTTGTATAGCAACAACATGTTTCACATGTATGTAAAGATTATAAATTTCATGCAATGCACATTGCGATATACAAAGACGTGTTGTCTAATTTTATACAAAATGATATGATATACAATGCACAGTGCATATTCTTATATACTCTAATTGAAATTTGATTCAAGTTTACAATTCTATGTCATGTTTATATTTAGTTAAAAAAAAAATATTTGCCAAAAATAAGCTAAATACTTCTTATAAGTTTATAATTATTATAAAAAAAGACAAATAAATTATATAAAAGACAAATATAAATTGAAAATATATTTTATGTAATTACATATTTGAAATTATGAAAATATTTTCATAATTACATATTTTAATTTATAAAAATTCTAATTTGTTATTAATACATCTTCTTGTTCTTAATATCATTTTTCATTTTAATATTTTAATACTTTTAATATTAATATTTTTTATTACACAATGTTTTTATATGTATCTCACAGTATACTATATATCATCGAATTTTAGGGTTAAACACTAACACCGGAAGCGAAGCAGTTCACGCTGCGACCGTTAATGGAGTTCCCCACCCTTTCCACGAAAATGATCGTTTGTCGAGAATGAGAGGAAAATACGGGGGGGGGGGGGCGAGGGGT
>NW_017259245.1:2000692-2007589 GCF_001594045.1 Atta colombica
TCGCGATCATTACGCAAGCTGCAAGATGACGCGCCTTCCCTTTGCCCTTCATGTAGGCCATATGTATTCGAGGGGGTGGACGAAGGTGGTAGGTGATATAATGGAAACGGGCGGACGGACGGACGGATGGACGTCGGGGGCTTTCAGTTCCACATGTGTGAACTTCGCAACACAACGGGAACCCTTTCTTCGGGCTTAGGACGGACGGACAGATCCGACGACGTCCGACGTCCCCAAATGAAAATCCCTTGTGCGGGTCCGTTTGCGCAACAACAAAACAACAGCTGCGCCAGCGAGACAACGACAGCAAGAGCATCAAAACAGCGTAACCCTTCGCCTGTCCATTGCTGGTCCTTTGGGGCCTTGGAATTGCTAGAAGATTTGTAGATGATTTTTGAACGTGATGCTGCGTTCAATAACAATTAGATGAACTCCGGTTCTTCAACCGCAAAAATCGATCTAATAAATGAGCTAATGCGGTACGTTTAATAATTCAACACATCACGTTGCAGTTGGTCGAACAGTCACATTATAAATTTCGGCAGCAAAATACAATAGATTATCATAAGTATATGAAGCAAGTGATGATTTATATGTTCTAAATATGTCGTATTTTTTACTTCCATTTATTTAAAATTCGAGGAAAAGTGATGATAAATAAGAGAAACATTTAAACGATATACAGAGGAACGATATACGTGTGAAGATAGCCAGACTAGAATATCCTTTATAAAAGTTTTCTATGTTTACATTACTAAGTGTATGTAGAAAAACACTGCATTTTAATTATAGATAAATAACTCACGATGTTTTTTCACTAAGTTTATTAATACGAATTCAATTTTTAATTGGTGGCTTTCGATTTATAAAAACATAATAAATTATAAATAGCGTATTAATTTGTACTATCTAAAAACAAATACTTATTTTCAAGATCCAATCTCATCGATTTAGATCTATTTTATTCTGAGATAAATATCACACACCAAAAATATTCGCGAATGTTCCAAGCGCCAAAGACCTACTTCCTCCTACCAACCTAACATGATATCACGATAGATCGGTCATAAATTCGCTTCGGAACACCCGGTATATCGGTCATCGAATATTCGCGGCATACTGACGCGGTGCACGCGATATTACCGGGTCACTCACTCGAATCTGTACCTCGCGCGTCCTCATCGCGCTTCCACCGTCCTTTTTTTTCTCCCCGTTTCCTTCTTCCCATCATCAGTCCAGTGTTACAACGTTACCCGTGAACTTCCCCTCACCATTCTCCATCTCGAGCCTCGTATACTGTTCGCGCAGGCGCGTTAATTATGAGGGGCTTCCGGCGATCTAGATTTCATTCTTTCCTACGACTTAGACACCGGGAAATGATAATAGGTACGTGACCCATGTGGTCAGTTCACACGAGAAATGAGACTACTTCGCGGAGGTACCCTCTGGAGGTGCACGCCGAGTGTCGACCTGCCGCCTCGCACGAGCTAGGCCCGCTGCGGGATGCGGTGGGGGCGGTGGACCCCCTCCTCGAAGGAGTTGACGGGCGGAGAGGAGGGAGGGGAGGGAAACAGCGGAAAGGGGGCCGCAGGAGGCCCGCGCCGCTCGCGTCGACTCGCGTTATACGGCAGCCGCATCGGTGTCGGCGATGTCGGCGCGTTCCGACTTCTACAATGCGCCTTGTACTCTCCCACACTCAAGGAGTCTCACGCCCTCACATCCTCCTCCTCGACGCGGCGCGGAGGACCCCAGAGAGAGGAGAGCGTCCGCGAGCGTTTCATGAGGCGACCTCCGAGCGAACGTTCGCGAGCGAACGAACCTCCGAGGAATGAGCGACCGGGCCTCGCGAGAGTGGGTCCTTCTGGTTAAATGAGACCCATTTGAAGATTTCAACAAGACATTTGTTAATCGCGCCACTGCTACCGTAAGAGGTGACGAATGATATACAAAAAATGTAATGAAATTGATTCGTGCATGAATAAAACGAACGATTTTTACAATTATTAATTCACATATCTGGCATAAGCTGTATTTTCAGGAAAGCTGTATTTGCATGGATCTCTCTTGTGACGGCAAATACATTAAATTTTATGTCTCAATATTAAAATTATTTCTTCTATGAATCACGTTTGATTTACAAGATCGTGATGCAAACTTCTATAAGTATATTTAATATGCGAAATCTGGTAACACGAGAATATATCTTCGAGCGGGATAAAGGAGCGTGAAAGACCTTTCTGTATAATGAAGAATTGATTCTAGAATATTTAGTAATCGACGATAAATGTACGACATGAATCACAGATTATAGATATATAAAGTGCCACAATGTAGAAAATCCGAGCGCGATTGTAATAATGTGATTGTAATAATTTGAAGATATGAATATCACGATTCTCTTAAACTAATAAATAAATTTCAACGTGGAAAATATCCAATTCTTATTATTATTATGATTGGGAATATATTCTCTCTCTCTCTCTCTCTCTCTCTCTCTCTCTCTCTCTCTCTCTCAAATACAAAATTAATTTTTATTATTTTATATAATTATTTGGAACAGTCAGACTTCAACAGTTCGTTTAAATCTTGCTAGTTTTGAATTAATGCAACAACGGGATATCTTTTTTATGGACCTCATAAATTTTTAATTAAATTAATGAGCAACACACCGGTGTTATCAATGGCGCGAAAGTACTATGCCGCACGCTATTATGAGCGCCTGGGAAACTCGGTAGTTTCAAGAAGGACGCGAATGACCGGAACACAGTTCTCCGTGTGCTGTACAGGTAGTTACGACGTATGCTCCTTTAGCACGTATCTTATCTACAATCTCCGCTCGCTCCGTCTTGAGACACCAGGTAGGTACGCTCCGTTTCATTAATGTTAACTGTCCGCCTACGACGCGAGATCTTCCCAGCTTCTTCCCTCGGCGCTTATCAGGATTTTCGGAGCAACGGTAGAAATTGCGCCCCGCGAAAATAAACGTGTAATGCCGTAACAGCTTGGAAGTGATTATCTTTTCATCCTTCTTGGCTTTCTTATTGTTAAATCTTCGATTTGGTGTTGTTTGTACTACTAATATTAGACATCCGATTTCTCATTAATTTGTCGCTATTATGAAATCACTTGATTCCAAAATATTAAATATTTTATATTTTATCTTTGCTTTTATTAATGTAAGAAAGGTATGCAAAAAATATAAAAATATCACGGTATGCTTTACATGTGTTAATATTATTCAAATTAATTATACAGCATACCATGAATATTAAAAAATTAAGTATATAGGAAATAATATTCAATAATCTTTTTTTTTAAATTTAGAATTAATCTTTAACTTCAAATGATTGACTTTTAATATGCATTTTGCGCGTGTTGACAGCATCGCTATTTTCGTGATCACGTGCGCATAACGTAGCCGACCGATTGCAAAACGGCGTTAAAATATCCTCAACGATGGAAAAAAGATATTCGCATAAATTAACGGGCATGTCCAGGCGTTCACTAGCTAGGAAAGCGGCATTATTCCGCGTAACGAGCGCCTCATGGCACGGATACTTACAACCGCGCGGTTACTTTATTAAGGGCATTCCTGACCCCGTGCCATGACCTATACGAATACACTCGGAAAAATCCGCGACGTATACAGAGAAAGTCCCGATGCCTCTGTGAGAAACTGGCCCTGCCTGCGCCTTTAACGCTGCCTCTCGTTACCGATGCACGCGAAAACGTTCTGCGAGTGGCTCAGATGCGGCTCTCGTCGATCATATCTGACCTACCTACGCCTTGTTGATGATGATTAAGTCTTAGATCGTGTAGATACATTACTGCGATAAAGATAAGATAATTTACATTCAAAAATGATTTAAATGGTACGATTTAAAAATTTTAACACAAGCAGGTGATTTTGTAGATCGATAAAGCCATGAATTTTCTAGATGTCTTAATGTAAAGAAAAAAAAGGATTAATTTCAGAAAATATACTAATCAAGTAAAATTGCATAATAAATCAAGTCGCTAATTTATTGAGATTTGATTACGTTAAAAGAATTGATTTTTCTTATCAAAGATATTTATTTTTATACTATAATTTATATAATCGTTTCTTTCTATATTGTATGAAACTGCTGCGCAGCAAGATATCGACAAATTGGTCAATTTTCATAAAATTGCTTCTTCAGAAACTATCATGAAGGCTCTAACCCCTTGTTAGCATCGGGAGTACGCAGTATAACCTTCTTTGTTGCATGTGGTTCACACATTGAATTCAAGTCGAGTGAACCAGCTCTCTCAAAGTCCCGAAGTTTCAGACATCTCGCAAGATATTAACATTATGATTACTATAGTAACGCGCTTTTCGCTGTGCTCCTCTTCTATGGCGTTCACACGACCTGTTTTCGATGAGATACTCTAAACAAACTGACGGTTCATTATTTGCATCAATCATCGATTTTTTTCTAATATATGCTTGAGCATATAATTTTCTCTGACGCATTGTTGCATTCAAACAATATTTTTCTTTTGATTTATTTGTTAAACATAATACACATGCGCCTTTGCTGGAAATATATTGATAGAATAATGAGAATAATTAATAAAATTAATAAAGACTCAAGACTTTGAAACTTAAATTTATATCGTGACAATTTTATATTCATATTATTCCTGTAGTAAATAATTTTCAAATTACCGATCAAGATAAACTTCGAGTCGACTTATCCCCTATATTATCAAAAGAAAGGAAGCGTAAATAAATTCTTTTTTCAGAATAATACGCATAGGCTGGACAACAGCACGGACAGTTTCGTTTGAAGTTAATCGCGCCGTAGCATCAGTCTGCAGTGGACAGCCCTCATGCATCCTCTTGTCGTATCGAAAAAGCGTTTATCTGATAGGATCCTTTGTTTTAAAGTGGACGCGTTCATCGTCCGAGACATGGAGGAGCGGTTTTAGCTGCGGCAAGAATGAGTCTGCGACACGTTTTCGTGCGGCGATCTGCACCTTCCACGACGGGCGACGACAAATCAAGGACGTGGCTGGACTAACTTATTTACAGTCAGATTGTCCCGTTATTCGTACCGACACAGTAGACTCATCTCTTATCTTCGTGACTTCACGAATCTGATAATATATCACGAACATGGATTGTTTGGTATCGCAGTCGAATTTTTTTAAGAATGGAAGTTTTAGTGCAATGATTGCGATATATTAGGAAATAATAATTATGCTCTCCAATTGAATATACTATTATATAATTTACAATAAAATAATGGTTGTGAAGATAATATATTGTTTTTTTTTTAAATTTATAACTTTCCAAGTATATATATATTTCTATAATATAACAATTTTATTCTATAATTATTTTATGCATATAAATTATAATTAAATTATTTAAAAGTTTTATTTCTAGAAATACAATGATTTCTATTTTTTTCCACTTTTTTTTACTCAAATTCCTTTGATGGGAAAAGGTATTTCCCTTTGTCCGAGTTTCATCAACATTTTATCGCACAATTTCGTTCGTAAAGCTAATATTTAATTGAACGAGCATCATCGATCTCGATTAACTACTAAAAGCCCCATTCCGTTCGTGCCTGAGAACTGCTTTACTCTATAAAATTGAAAGACAAGACTTTTCTTCGAGCTTCACCGAGTTACTCCTACACGCACACACATACATAACTATATATTCTGGTAGCGATATACTTCACGATCAACCACCTGTGGATGACTATGCTAATTACCGGCGTAACGTCATAATGGGGACTATCGCACCGGGGGTTAACGGAGAAGGTACTGACGACTATTTTTCAGAATAACGCCCTCCAGAAAGGGAGGAATCCCAGGGAGAGAGAGGAGGGAAGCCAGGGAAATTATTCTTCTTCGAACGCAGTAGATCGTGGAAAGAGCTCGTCTCTGGTGGCTGGATTAATTCCTCGCTCGCAGATAAAGAAGGCACTCACGTCTCCTCTTCCTTCTCCTCTCCATGTAGCAGCGTGGCTCGTTTCTCGAAGAAATCCCGGTGCCTTGTACTCCTTGCGCGAGATAATGCACGCAAATATCGTAAAGATAAGACTCCAGGTCAGGAGTAGACCAAAGATTGAGAAGAGTGAGTGAGAAAGCGAGAGAGAGAGAGAGAGAGAGAGAGAGAGGGAGAGAGGGAGAGGGAGAAAAAGGGGGAAAGATGGGAACCGGAGAAAAAGGGAGGTAAGCGGGATGAAGCTTTACGAGCTGCGAAGGTGCATTGGCCAAAGGAAAAACGGAACACCGTGTAGTTTTCTTTCCTCTTCTTCGTTTTCTCTCTCCCCTCGTCGTCCTTTTTACCTTCACCAGAACCCCTCGCTCCACCCCAGAATCCGTTAGGGCAGACAGTTTTTTTCACCCCTCTCCTCTACCCAAAAATCTTTGTCTCGGACTCGCCGGTCTTTCTCCGTCGATCGTTTATTCATTCTCTCTCTTTTTCTTCTTAGACCAAACTATTTTCCTCCTTTTCCGTCACGTTGTTGATTTTCAATTGAAACCAGAGATCCGTTCAAATATTAGACTGAACAGTTAGGCGCATGGGAACTTTCGGTGAGATTCGACTGGTTTCGATGATTTTTTTACTCCACTCCTATATGAGGGGTGAGATCGATGTATATCGATAAGTGGGCAGGAGAAACGGTAATTTTAAAAGCTCACTGTAGGAATATTCACATAAGGTGATACTTCTATTAAAGATCTCATAACAGACTCAATCCCCTTAGCTTGTATACATATTATCTCACTTTAATTTATGTTTAAACTATTTCATAATTCAATTAAGTTTATAGAATGAGATAGTTATGTAGAGTGACACACACACACACACACACACACACACACACACACACACACACACACACACACACACAC
>NW_017259245.1:2007689-2023894 GCF_001594045.1 Atta colombica
CTGTATGTATTATATATATATATACATACATACAGGGAGAAAGTACCTTTCTCTCCCATAGGATTTTGACAAAATCGTAGACAGACTCATTGTAGGGTCTCTATAACGTTTTGCTACCTACGATTTATTGCTTGGTGAAATTTAAAAAAAAGTATTTAGAAATATCCGTATGTAAAATAATCTTGTTCAAGAATATTTAATTTTTTGCGAACCAGATAGAAAATGGATCATATGTGGGTATATCTCATATACTATACTTCATCATAAACATACTATAACGCAGTACTTTTTAAGAAGTTATAAAAATTCATCTTGGGTACGCCACCCCATTTAGTAAATTAATTCTACAAGGTAAACTCAAATGAATTAAATCTATGATATAATATATAATGTTAATGCCAATAAAGAACCGACAGTGGACATGTATATGAATTTATTAAATTCTAAATATGATCAATGCGATGGTAATTAATCAAAAGATGTTTAGTTCTCAGAAAGCTGGGAATGTTAGCAGGCAATCATAAGTTTCAGTTTCAGTTCTTAAGTGTTCTGTACTGGACTTTGGTAAATGGACACGAGATGATCCGCGCTATTTTACGCGCGATTTTTCAGCTTTCTTTTTTGGGTGGTCCACGTTACTATAATCCTAATCCGAGGGGGTATTCTTCCAGCCACGACTGTCCCGGGGACTTAAGGCCTCGCTTTGTCGCCGACCCGGATAAAAATCCACCCTCGGACGCCTCTTCTTACTATACCGTGCCGACCCGCCGCGACGAGTTGCTCGACGCGCGAGAAGGCACGTCATAGGCGTGAAACGATCTGTAATTTGTCACGCGGAGCTGCATCCGACTGTCCACGAACGTGTTGGAATAGGGTCATGACTCGATCTCGTGCCAATGGTAGAATGTTGTCCTATATAGTATCAATGGATTTTCTTTTCTGACATCTGCAGACGTTGTCACCTCTCGCAAGATTTCGAGAAATTTTATCTTTCAAACTTATCTCAGAAATATGTCCGATATAGTCGTAAACTCATGATAACTGATTCTTTCGATTGTCCAAAAATGGAAGAATATAACAAATCTCAATTTATTTAAGCAGTTAAACGTAATAGGTACGTCATGTATTCGTTAAATATTAATAAATTAGATATTAATAAATTGCTATTTCCTGATTTGTTTGCTTCTTTAAAATTAATCTCCTAAAGTTTCCTTCAAATTGAAGAATACATAACCGTTGTGCAGAAAGGAATGGCATTTACATTAAAGATTTGACATTATCGCATTCGATTTGAGAATACAAAATGACCTCGAGGAGTAAGAGCGCGTTTTGTTTGATAAAGCCAATTTCTTAGGCATCATTTACTATGATCCGTGGATTTTTGCGCAATAATTCGCCCCCCTGTGCGAATGCATTTTGTTGCATATCATTTCCGACAGTCACGTGCCTGTGAATCGTCTCGCAGCAACGTGGCTTTCAACGGATAAATGAAGCAAATGGAGGGTCGGAGAGCATCGTGGTCAGGGATTTTACCTGACTTTCACTTAACACTCTCCACTAGCGGGCCCTTGCAACTCCGAGATACGATGCATTGTAGGTACGTCGTTCTATTACGCGTACGTGTGTTTACGGCCGCGTATGCCGCAGTTTCAAAGAACGATCGCGTCGGAAAAAGAGAGATTTACACATAGAATTGAGCACATGGACGTACACATTAAGTCATACATTATTCTGTTTTCTGATCATCAATGTCCAAGACGTTGTCTTCATATTTCAAAAGCTTTCACTCATTCTCTTTGATATCAAATTAATCTGTCATAATAATAATACAATGTATAACAAGATACATTTGAATTAAAATAGTAATATTGCAAAATTTGTGTACAAAAAAAATGATAATAATTAAAATATTAAATTTAAATTGTAATTTAATTAACTATAATAAATTAATTGTATAAACAATATATTGATATATCTGTCATATCAAATTAATTTATAAATAGATACATTAAACTTTTAATCCATATAAATATAAAAATAAATTTATCATTTGCAATCAATAATAATGTTAGATGATTAATATATAATATTGTAGATTAATTCGGTGTTGATCGTTAAAATATGCACTACTATCTTAATGATTGTTGTAACATGTCAGATCATATCTTATCTTTGCTTGTTCTTTTATGTGCATTAGAGCGCCTCGGAGGTATACGAGTCAAGGAAAAAGGAAATATTATTCGTGCATTAGACTGACCCACGTTTCTTTGTAATCGAGACGGGATACGCGTGTTTGTTCAGATAAGGGTACAGGTGGGGCACAGTGGACAGTGCTGGTATTTCATCTCGGCAACGTCCGTTCGCTCGTCCGTTTTTTAGTTTCGGTTTATTCAACGATAAGAACGGACTCTACGCGCTCGCGGAAACTATAAAGACGCAACGTTGTCTCTACATGCCGCGACCACAAATATTTTTCCTATGAACACATCCGCGTTTATCCTTTAAACGTAAAAAAGTTAAAAATGTTGCAGAAAGAACATTTGAAACTGTTGTGATAAAAAAATATGAGAATCGCAAAAAGCTATGATTTTCTTAATTTGTCAAAGTTACGTATTCTCTAAAGATAACTTGAATATGTTAAGAAAAATATATAAATATATAATTTTGCTTTTAATTTCAATTCAGTCTTTATAGACAATTAAATTTTAGGATAAAAACAATCTATTATAATATAAATTATAAAAACATAAATTGAAAAATCAAATTTTACCGTCAACAGTCTGAGATTTGTCATAAAAAATTAAGAGATTCTAATGAAACGTCATTAACATTTCTAGAAAAGGATACGCGCTATATAAATGGTATCTAAAATTTTACTGAAAAATTAATAGAAATTTTGTAGAAACGTCAACTTTATCGATAATTTTATTATTTTATGCCGTAATTTTACCAGCGGCTCTTACAGCTCATGCAATTTTTACAAGATATGAAGGTGCACATGATAATAATAACTTTTCTGTCACCTTTCGCATTAATAGAGAACATCGGCGAACGTTGTTAGCGGCGAGACGCAGCGCGTAATGGGAAATTTATAGCGCATAAAGACTCCCTGGATCGAGACGGCGCGATGGTCGCTCTTTCCGTGGATTTACAATATTCTCAGAGTAGGTTGCCATTGGCCAGCATTTTCACAATACTTTGACGGGATCTCATTACTTTATCGGTTTACTGCGTGCGCACGTGTGTGCGTGTGTGCGTGTGTGCGTGTGCACGAATGCGCGTCGTAACGTGGCTATTCGATGACGTGCACTGTGCAGGCAGATTTGAGAAGAGCACCGCGTCTGTCGATGGATGGAACGGTACGACGGTACATTATATTGGAGCACCACGTGTATCGTGCTCGCGAAGATCGGCTTATGGCTATCGATCTCCATTACGCGAACTGATTGGCTTCGGAGTCGAGCTGCTTATTCGCCTGGCGTGCATACATATACAGGCGGCACCGAGTCACGTATATTCGCGGACAAGGGGATTCGCCGGATCCTACCTGGAAAGTCCTCTTGTTCTATGATAACGTATTACACTGCTCGGCTCCGCACAGGCAAAATGGAGACAGAAAAACGTCTCTAAGTCTCTTTTGTAGCGACGACGGCGTAACAGCTATGGGTAATGTATGGGATGGGTAATATTGAGGATGATGGAGTCTGCATTCAATAATGCAATGGCAAATTATTTATTAAATATAAAATTGATATAAAATTAGAAAAGTTAAAATATAGTTAGATAGTTTAAAATTACTGCGAATTGTAAGCCAAAAAAAAATAGAAACAAAATAAATAATGAAATATATATATTTTATTAATTTTTATCAAATTTGAATGGCATTAAAAATTATATATATTTTTATTTAAAAAATGTGTACTGCCATATGTGTCAATTAAAGATGAATTCGAATTTAAATTATTATATGTTGCTGTTGCATTACTGTTATAACACAATATAATTGAAGATATTAAAATTACATGACAACGATTAAGACAAAAGTCTCGCAATTTCTTGCAGCAAGGATAGCATGTATTTAATGCGGGTAGTAAAGACATATTGTCCTGAGCGCATTGTGTCAAAAAGAACAATTTTCACGATCGCGGGAAAGCTGACCGTGACGTTGCGTCATCATATAACCGATAAGAAGACGATCATTTGTTACATCGTAGTCGAAGCCATTGTTTCGCGGTGTCAATCGATAGCTCCCTCATGCTCTTGTACATTATTGTTTTCGTCAACCCCCGTGGTGAAAGACGACCGCAGCGTATCCCGATTGCTGCGCCTACATATCCCTGTCTCCTTTTCGTGCCACCCTACTTTTTTCTCTAAAATATTGTTTATTTTTATACAGTAGCGCGATACTCAGGGTACACTTTTTAGACCGATGAAAAGCTTTGGAAATGATGTATGCATTGCAATCTATCTGGAAAGTTTTTTGAAATTAAAAAGTTAAGTGAATAAAAAAGATGTGTTTTACATTTTAAAATTTATATATATTCACGATAGAGTTGTGTGTGAATAGATTTTTATAAAAAAATCATCCCATCAAAATAATATAAATTTAAGACAAGAAAAAAAATTGAATTTTTTTATATTTCGTAAAAGGTTTTTTCATTATTTTTTATTATAATACGCATACAGGCACATTATATGTTGATTGGTTATTATATCATTAGAATAGTGAATCGTGTTAATCCTTCCCCAATAAACTTTTTCCTTTTTCTAAGCGACTAGTAGCATCATATTATGCCTTTTCTCATAAATACAGCTTAGGCTTGTGTCATCAGCTTAGAATGTGTCATTTATCCTATATTCTTCTTGTCAGGCACCACGCAACTTAATAACTCAACCTACTGTATACTAGTTTTTGCAAGTGTAAACAGCATATGCTGATCTTTCAAATTAAATGACATCAGACCGATGATAGAAAGCAACGTGCTTCCCGAAGATATAATTAGCGGCCGATGCGGGAGCAGCTGCTTTCTACGAGTCGTAGCAGCCCGAGAGTTCCAACGGCGGGTATTCCTCGCGTGGCGATCGTGCTCGTCGATTCTCCACGTCATCCGGGATCGATCTTCCGGTTGCATCTTGGGTGCAGTTAACAACTGATAAATCGCGCGGATGTGCCGCTGGCCGCGAGATAATTTCACAAAACAATAGGACAACCGTGCCGCCGCGCCGTCGGTGAGATCGATGGAACCGGAAAAATGTCGCGCGATCGCGACTAATCGGAAAGGTCGCACATTTGCTTCGCGTTTATGGCGACGCGGCACTTACAATCTCTCTTTCTCTATCTATCTTTCTTTCTCCTGATGTGCAATGGCCCAATATATCTCGATTGCGGAGATCTAACGGCGAGAGAATACGATCCCACGACGCTGTTAGCGCTCATCGAGCCCGCCATGCGCGTCATGCGGAATCGGTTCAGGCTTGAAACACGTCTCTTACGTGCACCGATCTGATAAGTCACGGTTAGAATCAGAGCGCGGCTTTATGCCGTTCGTATTGGTAAGAGTAATGGCAATTTCTAATCTGGGAGATGTGTGAAGCCGGCTACAAAGAACGAGTTTTTCGTACGCGAGCAGTTTTTTATTGCGTTCATGTATAACGTTATACAAAAAACGTAACAAATCTGAGAAAAAATGTTCCAGAAATACATGAAAAATTTATTGCAGTTAATTGTTTCGTAAATAAAATGTAAATAAAAACATCAGACTAATACGGATAATAAAGTAATCATGTTATTTCCTTGTTTCTCAATATCTCGATCACACTTGTAAGTTACGATTCTATAACATAAGAAGTTTATCGCATTCTTACAATCTTAATGGAACATGTATGAATCTGCTAAGTAAATTTTATCGTTACACGCGGATGTGGATGAATGAATGACTTGATCATATAATAGAATCGAGGTAGCATTACAGATTCTTATAGAATAAATACTGTAATCTCATTATTACAATACAAACGCCATAGCTATCAAAAGTGATAGATTTTTTCAGTTTGATTACACTATTGTATTACCATACAAATATATGGATATTGTTCATAAACTTCAACTTAGCATTATGACTTCGTCCTATATTAAAAAGCATTAATAAATTATTTATATAGTTTTCCATTTTATAATTAGGATTAAGTAGCTTTTTTTTACAGGGTGGTAAAGATTAATGTTTTTTTTTTTTAATATAACACGTATTGTGTTTTTTCTTAAATATGTTTTTAATGCTTCAATATGCTTTAAACAGTACTATAAAAAAAACATATTTAAAATATATTAAAAACATCAATTAAGCATGTTTTAAACTGTTTAAAACTCTGTTTTTTTATAAAGCGAATTTTTTTATTTTGCATTTTAAGAGAATTAATATCCTAAAAAATATAAAAATCAAATCTTTAAAAACATTCAGTTAATATCAATGAATATATTAAAAATAGGTTGCAAAGAGAAAATTACTTTCGACAGTCAAAGGACTCACGAGAACCACGAAATCTCTCGGTTGGCGCAGCGAGAGAGCATTCATCGATTCCACGTCATCCGGTATCGATATCGCGCGCGGGCATGCGATACATCGTAGTTGCGCTTGGAGCCGATAAGTCACGGACTAGAGTCGGCTAGAGTACCATCTGTACCACACACGTGCGCATGCGTGTGTGCGTGTGTGCGCGCAGAGATGAGAGACGCGCTCGCATGTGTGTTCATACACATAACACACGTTCGGCAAGCGCGATGCAACGAGGACGAGAGCGAAAAAGAGAGAAAGAGCGTGAGAGGGAGAAGCGGCGAGAAACGTGTGCGATGCACCACGAGAGGGTATCGCGCGAGCTGACTGTGTAGGCTAGGCTGGCTAGGTCGGCGGCGCATACATGGGAACTGATGCCGCGCGCTTTGCCGGCCGGGAAGAGGGAAAAAAAAGTCCAGCACGAGGTCGAAAAAATGAATTCGTGCGCATCCCATGCCCACACGTCTAACTTTCACTTCGCTCGGAGATCGGGCAGCGACGGCAGCCTCCTCCGTGCCGTCGCCGGGCCTCGCGCGATTCCGCGAGATACGTCCGAGATGCGGGGCACAACCGAGAGCGAGCGTATACCGCTCGGCACGCTCGAAATCGCGAGCGCGATCCTCGCGTAAGAGAGGCAAACATCAGCAGAGACCGAAGGGAAAAGGAGAACGAAAAACAAGATCTCTTGAGAGACCTCTTCTCGGTGAATTGGTGAATCGTCATCGCAGTGTCGCGTGGATTCGAGAGAAGGGGAAATACGATCAATCGATCTTCATTGGCTTGATTTGAATCATTGTAATTGAGAATTGACTTGATTTGAATCATTGAGAATTTTTTATATTATTTTAGAGATTATATTTCATGGACCATAATTTTATATATTCCTTGGTAGAAATGTATGCAGTTTTCCTAGACATCCTTCCAATTACTGTCTAATATTACTGACGTATTCTGATTAGTTGTAAAAATATTACATAGAAAATGGACGAGAATTTGATATGAGTTTTATTCAATAGTTGAAGCAGTTTTCCTGATAAAAATATGTGCAACTTGCGGAAACCATCTATCTAATATGAATAGAATTATTAGTTAAAATACTGCGTCCATTTATTGCCCTGCTTTTGTTTAGTAAATTGCTCAGATTTTGCACATTATTTGTGAGCAAAATTACAGGCAAAGAGTACATTTTGATTGGAATCCTAAGTAATTTTATTTCTCAGTTAAACAGAGGTAATATAACTGTCCAGTAATTGCTAAAAAAATGCATGAAATTTCTACCAAAATTGTTTTATGTATTTCATGTATATTATTTTATAAACTTTATTTTGATGAGATTAATATAGAATTCTAAAGTCAATATCTCGAGGCCAGATTTAATCCGCGAATAAAAGCCGGCACGGTGAGAAAAGTCTATCGGCATCTCTGAAGTAGTCTGAAGTTTTGTGACAACGCGATCGGTTTGGAGAACGATGGCAATATTCGGCACGGCAGGTTTGCTCGAGGGAAACCCTTGAACATAGATCGCGAGTCTCGAGTACCGGTGATATATCACTCGTCTATATCGATAATGATCTCCTTTCGGTAACGATCGAAATGCACCGCGCTCTCTTCAAGTAAAGATACAGCGACCGCGCGTTAAATATTGGTCTCTTATATAGGCAAGAGTTGTAACGATGAATAGAATTTTTGTCGCTAATCTAATGGAAACGATCAATTCGAGGTATAACCAATCACGAATGCCGTTTCGACGTTCTCATGTTGAATTTATTTTTTATTCGGCAAATCTCCTTTTTCGTTTTTCTAGAAGAAGAAATGTTGCATAATCAAGACATTTTCTTTCCTCAGTGAACTTTTGATAAGGCGATACGAAAAGTTCTAATAAAATAAAAACTTTTTATTTTTAAGTTTTTATAAGAAATAATTGTCTCTTAATTTTTAAAAGATTTTCTTAATAATCAGAATCGGATTATATATATGTGTGTGTGTGTGTGTGTGTGTGTGTGTGTGTGTGTGTGTGTGTGTGTGTGTGTGTGTGTGTGTGTGTGTGTGTATAGAGATTATGATTATCTAATCATAATAATTTCTGTCATTTAGAATCTTATATATATATATATGTAAAAGACGCATCTCGTTGGCGAGAAGAATTTTTGAGTGGCAAAAGACATCGATCGTTTGCTTCCATAATCTTTCGGTAATATTAACTAACGGATAATAGATAGACTAATATCGCACATGGTCAAGGAACTAATGTTCCTATTAGATACACAATTTGCCGACTCGGAACTTGATAGAGTCGGCAAGTCATCAAATCATAGAAGCGCAAGCGCGTTTCCTCGTTATTCCTATGAATATAACAACCGCATGATTCAGTTGAGACTTTTTTATGTATGGCTTCAAATTTATGTTTCCTACCCGGCCACGTAAAAATATTTATTTCCACATATTAATTTCGATCTCGTTACAAAAAAAGGAAATTATTAGCATTATACATTTAACTCATAATATCAAAATTGATAACTTTAATTCAAAATTTACGAGAATTTTTTTGATCATATTGAATCTCTCGGAAAGTATTGAATTTAGATAAAAAAATATTTTTTAATTCTATGTGTTTCTTACTTCTGTAAATTCAATTATTCAATTAGATAATTGAATAATTTTAATAGAAAAAAAAATATATATATATCGTGTTAAAATTATTGATATTAATTATTTTAAATATAGAAAATATATTTTATTCGAAAATAGATTTTACTGAAAAATGAGATTCTTTATATTTTCGATTTTCTCATTACCATCTTTTCGGACTCAAGCATTTCCACAGAAGAATTCCTCAATTCTATTCTATTTGGATAATAGTGTCTGCCGCAACTGAAATTTCTCTTGCGACACGGAACGCGGCGAAACCGAGAAACATGCCGCGCGCGATATGTCCATCGCACGTTTTTGCTATTGCTTGTCAGGCCGCGGCGCGCGGCTTCTGACCAGCGGTTACATAGAAGATCCTCCTTTTATCATGGTGGAAAAAAAGTCAACGAAACCGCTAAGAGCGCAATCTGAATACCGCTTCGCGGTGTCACGATTCCGCGCGGGACGATGTCACACGAGGCGACGCGGCACGACGCAGCACGCGAATGCCGCAAACAGCAGCTACGGCCGCCTCGTGTGCCGCGCCATTCGCAATTTTCATTAAACATTGTGATTTCGTGTAATGTGCTTTGCCAATTTTTCCCGACGATGCCGCTGTCGTCGCCGCCTCGACGTCTTGCTTCCTACTTCTATTATTCTACCGGTTAGAATGCGGACTTCTCGTACAGAGTGTCTCAAAGTAAACACATTATTTTTAGTAGCGATTTCATGGGATCTCTTTATGTAAATGAGTGTTTCCAACATTTATATAATATTTATTAATATATATTTTAATATTCATTAATTAGTCATAAATCATGACATCAAAATTAATATTAATGTAAATTATATTTTTTACAACAGAAAAGTATAATTTCTAAGTGAAGGAATTTAAAAAATCAAATTAATAATTTGTAAAATCTGTACTTTAAATAGAGAAATTTTTAATATTTTTTATATGCTGTATGATCTTTAATCGATCTACCTAAATGTTATTATTAAATGTTAGTATTTCTCATAGAAAATTGTTACAAGCTGATTAGGACGTTAGTTCTTAAATTGTTTCAAATACATCATGACATTAAAAAATTAAGCGTTTAGTCTGGGACACTCTGTACATTACTGTGAAATACTATTGTCACGACGAATTCTCCCGCGATTCCCTCCTTCGCAGGACAAAGGCGATTGCGAAGCCAAGAGAGTCGTCTTTTGCAAAGTCTAGCCGCACTGATCGCGGTCCGGCTTTTACAGAATGTTGTGGACATTTCTCAGACGTAATTTATCTTCAAGTCAATTTTAAAAACTTTTTTATAGCGACAAGTGTTTTAAGATAATGTTTGTCTGCGAGTTGGTACACGTCAATGCTCCCTATTTGTGTGGACAGAGCACCTCGCGCACCTGTTTTTTTGTCAATCATAGTATCGATATTTCCATAACATCGTTAGTCGGTCTTATTGTTAGTACATCTTCCGATCACTCGGTCACGAGTTCAAGTACTCGCACAGCTGTTACTCTATATTGTAGAAAGTTCTACGTATACATGTGCGTATGTATCCTGTTCACTTACAATTAATCTCAATCTATAAGTATAATAACAAAGTCAGATTCGGCCAGCTTGTATTTGAGTGATAATAAACTTTTTAATCTATTGTTTTCTCAATATATATCATTTTAATTTGTGACAATTTGTTTCTATGCAGGAAGAACGATTTTGTTAAAATATTTAAAAATTTCAGTATACAGTATAGATACAGATTTGAAAATAACTTTATTGGACATTAAAATAATTATATAGGAAATTCAAATATGATGAACAATGTTGCAATAAGTTTAGAATTTAATATAATAAAACGACGTTCATTTTATGTAAGATTTGAAATACATTATGTTCTAATATGATGCACGAATTACCGTGTATTATTGTTCTCAATTGCTCGTTATTAATTAATTTATTTATTACGCTAATTTCATAAGAGTTCAATTTTTGATTTTTTTATTATTTAAATAAGTTTTGCCATTCAGCAATTAATTTCAGAGTCCTTCATAGTTACTTTTGATAATCTAAGAAAATTATTTTAGATCTGTTTCTAGCTAAATTTTTAGATACTGTAGCGAAACTGTTCTTTTTATATAATATAAAAATATAATCAATTGTATTGTATTCATCAGATCAATGTAACCACTTACGTGAAGAGTATATACCATCGATGATATATTGAAGGATCGTTTCATTTCAAATTTGAATATCCATCGCGTTAAAGATTCACATTTGTTTCTCCCTGCGAGTATCGCATTGTCTTCCTCTTTTCAGTACGAGCCCGCCTCTGTAACGAGTCTCGGATAATTACTCGGCTGCCCACGCAACACGCGTGGCGAGTCCTGAAAAAAATCGACGATATAGCGCCTCGCGAGACGACAATGATTATCTCGATAAATTTGCGCGGGCTTCCACGGCTTCGGCGTCGGCGTGCATGTGTGGATTGGAGAACGCCGTTAAAGAGAAATAAAGAAGTATTTCCATTCTTGCTAGAACGAGACATGTAGAATAGGCAAACATTTAGAGACACAAACAAGAGTTTGATGTCCGGAGAATGCGGAATTGAAATAAATTATCCTGATTATGCAGAATTAGAAGATATAATAAATTATTCGGGATACGATACTATTAATAATTGATTAATAAAAAAAGCTAAATAGATATTATTTTTATATTGAATAATTGATGTAGTTGAAATTGAATATTGTCTACTTCAATATTAGTAACAAATTAATTGCTTACGTGAATAAATCTTAATTTACATGCGAGATGTTCAATGTAAGATTGATTAAAGAAATCTGTCAATGAAGACTTCGAGCTGGTAGAAGAGGCAATAAAATTTAATATAGTCAGAAACAAATAGGAAAATGTTAGACGAACATCTGAGAATGTAGCCGAGAGACGCAATGATAAAAATATCATAGCGAGACAAGTACATACATCAAGTAAAGCGATGTTACAGCGAGAAACACCGCGGGGGTCGCGACATTTGGCCAGGTCCGGCCGCGATAATGGAAACGCTTCTTGAAGAGTGTGGTCGACGGAGGTAAGGAACGGCGGAGAGGGAGAGCTAGAGAGGCCGAGTGAAGATAGGTAGGTGCAGGCGGAGGAGCGCATGCAGATGAATACCTCGAAGAAACCGTGAGAGAGTCTACGTGGTTGCCCTATATATCGGGAGCAGGAGAATCGCCAGGAGAGGAGCGATGCTCGGCTCACTCACGTTTCTCATGTGTGCACTGTGTGTCGCTTCATCTTCTAAAACTCGAACTCGGTTGGTCGGTTGGTCGGTCGGTCGGTCGACAGAACGGATGGTCTCTGCTCGACTTCTCGCTTGCGGCGAAGAACCTTCGGATTGCTCCCTGCTGCGGCCAGAAGCATGTATAAGAGAGTTGAAGCTAGAGATGAACCGGAAGCCTAGTCGTGCTTAGGGATGCTGAAGATACCAAGACGAGATATCAATTTACAAAGTTGGTATCGGTACTTTCGCTCGATCAATTTTGCCCAATGCGGCGTATTAGTGTCTATCACACGTCGCGCTTTCGCTGAGAAAAATTTATGAGCTATTTTAGAAATAGTAATTAAAATAAAATTAATTCAGAGAATAAAATTAATCCTTCCTCTATAATCATATTTTTACTCCCTCCATCTGCAATTCTCTTTTTGGTTAATCTAAATTTTTTTTACTATTCGAGGCTATCAAAAAATGTAGAAAAATTCGAGATTACTTTTCTCTTACACTATCAAATAATTTTTAACTGTTAAAACCTTTATTTAATTTTCTCTCCTTTATTTAATTTTCTCTTTATTTTAGAAGAAATTTAAAATTTTGCTTTTGCTAAAAGATCCAGATTGCAGGGTTAAATAAAAATCAAAATTATATTATCACGTTCATGTCATCCTTCAACTTATAAAAATCTTACATTACTTCGTCTTCGAAAATATTGACTTTTAGCAACCTTCTTTTACTAATAGATATTAGCACAGATATAATCTCTCTCTCTCATTCAATATTGATACTTGTAGAGAGGATAAATACTTTGACCCAATATAATGGATCTACTGGTTGAGCTGGTAATGCACGGTAGCCGCCAATGAACTTTTAGCTTCTGACGCGCTGGATTCTACCAGCTAGCCGACGTCCATAGTTGGTCCCGGTGCTCACCTTTGACTCCGTGACACGATCGCAGAGGAATTAAGGACAATTTCCAGGAGAGCCTGATTTATGCCGCTTCTATGAAAGTCGTTGTCTGTTCGCTAGATATGACAGTTTATGATGCGTCTACGTTGAGGGAAGCACGCATTCGACGTGACCGGTTACCACGTTACCGATTATACTTTGTAATTCAACGTTCGTAGACAGTCGGAGTTATATATCGTAATTTATAGCTCGCGTTGATTGCTCGCACGCGCGCTACTGTATAGTTCATTGATCGTGAAGACTAGAGACTGCAAGATGTCATCCTAGATTCGCCAAACATTGGACTTGTCCATCTTCAGCTTCCAAGTCAATGAAAAATAATCGACGGAATATTTACAAATATTAATTATCGATTTTGTTGTGTTACGTTGTTATAGGAAGTAAACAGGTCAACTAGCATAATTTGTATTCGATTTTAAAACATTCATTCTCATTTTATTATTTGTATTTTTCATTCGTATTGATTTTTGCAAATGCTTGTAAGTTATAGCTATTTCAAGAAAATAATACTGAAATTGATAAATAGGATAACAAATTAGATCTTTTGTTTTTACATAAATAATTCATGCGTTGATCATTTATTTAGACCAAATCAGTTTTATTTTTTCGTATCATTTTGGGGAAAAAATTCTAAAATGTCATGTTGAGAAACTGAGAATAAAAATTCATGATAAGAAAACTAACGATAAATATTGAACATCAGTGATGATTTTCTGTATTATTATAGAGATGACAATCATCGATTTAAAATGCATCAAGCGTACAATGAAATGATAGAAAAAGACGATCATTAATTTTCTTTTGTACATTAATTAGAAAAGTGCATTATAACTTTCCAACGTATTTAAACACGCGATATAATTATATTATATTATTCGCAAATTACGAACGATAGGTCTCAAAAATGTGCGATAACGGTCGAATTAATGAGGGAAGGGGAAGGACAGGTAGCTAAAAGCAGTCGATGTCCTTTGAAACTAGAACTCGGTCGACCCATCGAGCACGCCGAGTCAAAGTGTTCACCGCTGCTCTCCAGGGTACATAGAAACGGGAGACGCGGAGAAAAAAGCGGGAGTGTAAGACGGAAGATGCAGAAGAACAAAGGAACGAGAGAAGAAAAAAACGATGAAGGGATGGAAGGAGAAGGATAGAAACACCAGATGCTTGGTCGTGTCGGCTAACCGTACCGATGAACTTTTGGCTCCCGGCGGAGCGCAATGAGTAAGTGACCGCCGTCCATCTACCAATGTTGCATGCGCGCGCGCAAATAGATGCAACTACGACTATCGTAGTCACCAGGCACTATCACGCGCACGAGCGGCCACCTACGACATGGGCTAGCTAAACCTTCACCGTAGATGCACCGCGGAGAGGTCGTGCCGAAGGTGGCCCGGCGTTGAAGATCGTGCGAATGCGGCCTAGGCGGCGTAGAGGCCTGCGGAACGGTGAAAAGAGAAGTAGGAGAGAAGACGGGGGGGATCTTTTATAGACGTCGTTTGTAGGACTCGATATATCGGACGCGATGCTGATCGCGCGCATCACCGATCGAGGTTCTCCATTCGTTTCCTTGGGATTGAAATCGTTTTGCAAACCTGTACTTGTGTTGAGAACAGAGATATTAGGTATTAGGAAGGAAATATCATAAATAAGAATCCTTAAAAAAAAAAAAGAAAAATAATTTAACAATCGATTCTTGCACAATTTGAAGTAGATCTTTTCTTAACAGATAGCTAAAGGCACTGGCAGTCTTTTATTTATTTAGAAATCTAGGGAGTCCCGCAAATTAAATTCCACAAACTCAAATAGAAGAAAAATAACATTTTTACGTAACTTCAAGCGAACTTTAGTTATTTGGACACTAATATAATTTAATTCGTACATGTTTGCCCTAATGCAGTTAGGATACTATTTTATTGTGGAATTGTTGAACGATGGTTTGCTTTCCGCGATAAATAACTTCGGGGAGAAAAGATTATAATAAAAAAACAATTGTCTCGCCGTAGGTCATTTAATCTATTAAAAGTTTCCTCATAATTTAAAACTCTTGCTGTTTTATTATGGAGTGTTGTGGTCGGTCGGGAGCGGAGAAGTCAGTGAGAAAGACTAAAGAAAAAGCGAAATTCGTTGCAACGCAAATAGTTTCATCTCATCTGTTTGCTTTCGTCGGTGTTATTCCGGTAGCAGCCCCAAGAAAGGCGACTAACACATAAAGCCAAAACGTGAGAGAAAAAGAGAGTAACGGAGGGGGGTTGGTTAGCGTGGCCGATCGATCAGCATTGGCGGTTTTTGCGCTACCCATATGTCATAGCTAGCCCGGTCGAGAACATGCCATGGCATAGAGAGCCCAGCTTGGGCTCTCTGTCCATTCATGATATGTAGCAGAAAATTCGGTGGGTGGCCGACACGAGATCGGCGATGCTATAATCGCAGGCATCGTGCCGCATCGCGCACATCACTTCTTTGCCCTTCTCGTTTTACTCTTCGACTCTTCGACGAATAGCACTTTCGCCGATCCTTTCTCCGAAATTATTCGTTCAACGCGGATGCATCTATTCGATTGTAACGGTTTATTGGAGGGAAATCGGCTTAACGTGTAAGCGTCCTGCCCGGAAAAATGTTTTTTTTAACATAATTGAACTTTTTGTAATATTAAATATTTCTGCAAACATTTTTTATTCTTGTAAACAACGATTTCTTTACTGAAAAGAGTCTGGCTATCAGATGTCGAGTGAATTTCAATCAAATATAACTCAAAATAATTTTACTTTTCTAAATATTCAGAAAGTATTAT
>NW_017259245.1:2023994-2046279 GCF_001594045.1 Atta colombica
GAATATTTGATTGAAATTATTTCAACATTTGGTAGCTATTATTAGCTATTATTTTTCCAGTGTTGTTATCTAGAAATCGATCGAGTACATCAATGAATTAGTTATAAATAAATCGATTAATCCTAATATAAAATTTAAATAAGCCGATTTTTTATGTCATGTGTCTGCGTGGAGTATATTACAATGATACGCATCTTCCTCGATCTCTTCGTCATCCCGATCTCGCGATTGTACTCGGTAATCATCAGCAACGCGCGCGATCCGCGAATCATTCTGCCCGCGAAGCTAATACATAAAAGCAACGAGGTCATCGGACACAATCTCGAATTCGGCATCAGGACAATGGCTAGAGAGTCATGATGGGGACACGGGGAGGAAGTAGGAGACGATGATGATGAAGGAGGACGTCGAGATAGAAAGAAAAAAAAAAGAAAGAAAAGAGGACGGAGCAACAGAAGAGGGAGGAGAAGGGGCGAGATGGTACGTGGGTGCAGCGGTGCTAGAAAGTGTCCCAGACCGAGAAGAGAAAAAAGAGTCCGGGTCAGTTTGAATAATTTTGACCACACCTCTCGTCAAAGCGATACACGAGCGTATGAATACATACATTTAAATGCGCCCCGTTGCCCGGGGAAGTATTGTCCGAATTTTTAAGCGGCTTCGCGCGCGAGGAGAGCCGTCGACATCGTCGTCGCGTTCACAGCGGAGCTCTACGTCCCCGGGTGACCGATATTTCTTGAGTTCTCGTCGCAAAACCACCTGACTGTCTCCACAATTTTTTCCTTCTTCTTATCTTTTTGCTTCTCACTTCGCCGTCCTCCGTCTTACCTGTTTCCCGAAACATGTAAATTTATGCACCGCGGGGAGGGAAAAAGCCGGAAAGAAGATGCCGTCTCATCGTCGAAACCGGAAAACTCGTCGCTCGATCTCCGGGGTATGAGCGCGAGGTTTTCATTAAGCTTGAGGAAGACATTGAGGAAAACGTTAGCCGAATGAGAAATCGCGTTCTTGACGTAACAGGTGCATTCTTTTTAATCGCACTTTCCTACGTCATTTACGAATGAAGCGATTATATGTATATATTTGCTTAGGGAAAAAAAGATAAAGGACGTAATATTATGGGAAAAACAGATCTATTACATCAATGATATAAAAATAATAGTAATAGACACGAAACATTAACAACAGCATATCAAGTAAAGAATCCATCCGCGTAATATCATAAACAGATTATAATGAAGATATACCATAAACTATTTTTTATGACAGCACGCGACATTTACGAGCGACGAAATATTTTTACGGCTACCTGTATGTTGAATTTGAATACTCTCTTGAATACTCTCTTCAGATATACTCGTAACTAAATAAAAGGCCACATCGATAAATTTTTATGCCCATCTGATACAATCGGAGAATTATGATGTCATTTGTTCCTATATTGTACCGTTAAGAACAGACTCGCGATTAGCCTTCTTTTGCAATTTGAATATAGATTCGCAGGAAGAGACGAGAGAATGAGAGAGAAAAACTAGATAAAAAGAGAAGGGAAGAGAAATCGAGAGGAGCCACATGATGTCTCGATACTTATACGATGCTTATATAGGTATATATTCAGAAGATCAATCGTGAAAGATCATCGTGTATAGAATAGAATGTCCCATCGAGGATGTTAATCGACTTACATAGGTTAATAATAATACTAATTAAATTAGGTGAGGCATTAGTAACTCGACATAGTATATAAAATCCATCGAACGCTGATGTGCAAACCAACACCGTGTCAGGATTAGAGATCTAAAGATACCAATAATTCAAATATGGATATCATTCAAATGATTAAAATAAATTATAGGAATATAGAAAATTGGATGATGTCAAACACATTTAAAAATACATATTATAAGTATTCGGATTATTCGATTGTTTGTACTAAAATTGTGTTACTATGCGAATTAGATAAATATTCATTTTACATTAGTTTATTATAATTGAATTATATTTAGAATTTTTATTTTATCTAGATTTATGTATTAATTATAACAGCAATTTATCGTAAGATTAATTTAGTAATAATTTAAAATATTCGAATATGTAGAAAATATAAATACAGTGTTAATCGACATACACTCTTAATACAGTTGCAATTAAATGATATAGGAACGATTTTCTTATCACGGTATAGGGATAATATGAGTGTCATTTCTGGCACTTTTTTACCTGCCTATGCATTTCAGATTGTAAATTGGCGGAAGGTATCTCCATAGACACGTAGGCGAACCAAACATTACACGAGAAATCGATTCGTGGTATCCAATAGAGGAGAAACTACGATTACATGAAAAATATATGGGAATTCTTGAATAGATTCGAAACACGTAAAAATAAAGATATGGCGTTAACATAATTGCTGACGTGACAAGAAATCGATCGGCCTGTCTATCATATTTAATAAAGAAATTGTCTTTTGGATATCGACTTCGGAGCATTCATTTTGAGTTATTAATTATTAAAATTTTACTCTTCTTTCAGCATGTTAATTTTATGTTATATATTTAGACATTTAGAATTTAAGATTGTATTACGAGAACATATAATATTGAAAGTTTCAGTGTTTTTAAATCAAATTTTCTGTATATAAAGAAAGATTCCTTAAGAAAATGACAAATAAAACAATATGATAATACATACAATTAACTATTCCAGCGAATAATAATATCTTTCAAAAAACAATTGACGTTGAAGATCATTTTAATCATCGTTATCATAAACCTCGCGTATAGTGTGACGGTTTAGCGTTTCTGAAGACTTATTCTGAAAACGTACCGTAAGTACATTCCGATTGATGGGTGTGAATCTATGGCACATAAGTATGGTCACTGATGCATTAAAGTTCGCCCGTTATGCTCGAGATGAACAATAAGAAAGAAGAGAAAACATTTCTTGCATTCTAAAAAAATATTTAACAAAAGTAAAAACACAAAATATTGTAAATAAATACGAAGTATTTATAAACAAATACTTTGTATTTATTTATTTAACGCCTTTTATTTTTGTTGAATGTTTTAAGTATCAACTAGTAACACAAATGTTAAAAAAACTAAAATAAAATGAAAACATAAAATGAAACTGTGAATAACTTAGGCAAGAAATATGTAGAAAAAAAAATGTTTGTATGTTTAAAATTGTATGTTTAAAATTGATATTCAAAATTATTGAAGCATTATTAAAGTAGAATTAAATTTAAAACGAAAATATATTTCAGAATAAAAAAAAAACAGATCGCTTTATATAGAATTAATTGAAAGGTTACGAATACCGGATGGAATAAAAAGCGAATAGTACGCTCGTGTTTTTCCACAATAACAAAAGAATTCTTGTAAAGGGCATGATTTATTGACAATAATAAGACAAATTTGTCGGGCGCGTGGCTCGAGACGACACCAGTTCTATTTGTGCGCGGATTCATAGCGTCACTCGAGGAAAAAAACGCTATTAACATAAACAAATTTCTACTTTGACGCGTTATCATTTTCAACACGTACAGTTCCAACTGTTTCGCAATTGCCATGTAATTTCTCATGTCTTTGTTTTCAGCAATGTAGCATCATAGTGTGATGTGTTAAAATCTCAAAAAACTCGAAAAACAACTAGATAAATTCTGAAAACAGAAACATATTCTTATAAAAGTTGCTAATTACTTTTTCTTAATCGCATAATACTTCCTCATTTAATCAGGTGAAAGAATAATTAAACGAATAATTGCATAAAAATACAATAAATAATATTATATTATGAAAGTTATATAAAAGTAAATTTTATGGAAAATAAAAATAAAATAGTATAAAAATATCTAATTTAATCTATACATCATTAAATTTCTTTGAAATGTCTTCGTTTTGTTATTCAAAAATTTTGAAATTGTACCAGATCTTTTTATTCAAATGACTCGTTTCCTCACGATTACTCATTCCGATTACGACATATAACGTAGTCGGAAAAAATTGAATCCAAATTGTTTTATTCATATGAAAGATGTATCTACTTTTCTCGGCCTCTAAAAAGTATGAAGAAAATGAAATGATTGAACTTTCGCGATTAACTTATTTCAAATTTGAATTTCTACAGATTTGTTGAGAGACATATATCGAGTATTTCTTCGCCTGTTTCCTCCATACATACTGCGATATTTTCGATATGACTGTCGACTTTACTGTCGTAAAAAAAGAGCAAACCGTTCAAATGAAATATATAAATATGCAAATCTTGAATGACAAAACTCTTGAAAAATATATTTAAAATTTAGCCTGTGTGATCTTTAAATTCCAAATTACGAAATTTGACAGGTTAATAACAGTAATTTGATTTAGAATATTATCCAACGAGATTATTTTATTTATCTAATCGTATTTATCTAATCGTGTTATTATTGTTGAGAGTAGACTGATGAAAAAATAAAAATATTAAAGCACATACCAATGGTCTAATCGCTATGTCACTTGTATCATCCAAATCACATACCGGAAGCACTTACCTGAAACAAAAATTTATTAATTAAAGCAAAGTATAAAATATAGCGGATTAGACTTGATAAAATGTGATGTAATATTTTATATAAAACTTATATAAAACTTAAAATATTTCTCTAATAAACAAATAAAAAATAAAAGGAGGATAGATTATTTTCTATAATTGAGTCGTCTCAAAATTTAGAGTTCTGTGGATATTTAGAAGAGCAGAGAGGCTAGCAATAGAGCACTATACGCAATTCCTTGCGGCGCTCGATTTGACGACGGTATTTTTGGTTCGACTGTTATTTTGACTTTTACGGCCGCAGGCACCGGAGAACATTATCGGTGACATTTGTCCGCGCCGGACAAAACATGTTCCGGTCCGGTAGGATGACCCTAACGCCGCGCCTTTTGTCGAGCGAAAGGCACCCAGCCGACCCGGCGTGTCTTTGTCATTATATAACGCCATTGTGGCCGCACTTGCCCGGCGTGGAAGTCGACTATGCCTTTGCATATTATTAAAATGACGATGATTGTCATTTTTGTCCCCTCGCCCCCTCATCCCCTCCACTCCTCAAGAATGTCCTCCCTTCACCGTCCTCTCCTCGCCTACTCAGACATCGTGTGCCCGGCCACCAATACAGACACACAACCTACGTCCATGGGCCCTGTGAGAGAAAGAAAAAGACATTTTTCTTTCTCTGTCTTTCTTTCGTCCAGGGACAGAGAGAAACACGCGGAGAGACAGGGAAGACTCAGAAATTCCTTCTCGTCCCGTTTACTCTCTTCTTTCTCTTAGTCCCGCTCATCGTCGCGAGAGTCTCAGCTTACTCCTACGTCCCTCTTGGAGTGTCACTCTCCCTCATACCGCCTCTCACTCGCTCATTCTTTCCTTGTCTGTCCAACAATTCCACTCTATCCATCCAAAGGTTTCGCGCCGCTGTGTATCTTTGTCATGCCGTGTCTTTCAGCGCGTGCAGAGGAAGGCTCATCGTCGCGCGCCTCTGTTGGCCGACCGCGGACCGCGTACCTGTGTACGTCGTATACAAGCGTCGACAATAATCGTAACTTTCGTTGGCGATGATGCGCGAAACGATCGCGGCCGTTACGGCAAGCGGGACGAATCGACCGCGGGCGTTCGCCAACTTGGCGAATTATGTTCATTCAATTTCTCAAAGTTTATGTACTTGCATGACTATAGATTTACCGAAAAATTCAATAAACACATCATAAATTTAGTTCAGAATGAAATATACCGGGTTTAATTTAAAATGAATTTTATAGGACATATAAATAAAAATTACGAAAGGGAGAAGGAATTTATCAGATATAAGACGTCAATAAAAAAATATTAAAAATTATTAAACGCCATTAAAGAACACTGTGACACAGTTACAGTCTCTAAATAATCTTGAGTTAACTACTAGTACTAGTAAAAAATAATGAGATACTGATTTGCACTTTGAATATGAAAATGTAAGAATTATTTTCGAGCAGTCGTTCGGTTGAAAAAAGGTAAACGAGTGACATATTCTTGATAAAAGGAACATTTGTCGAATGTAAATACAATGTCCTTATAACCAGCTCGATGATTCGTCGCCCGAATGGCCGACGGAAATTCATTGATAGCGACCGGGACGTCATGACGCAACTCCATGATTCTTTCGACGTGGACGTCCTCCATCGGTTCCTCGGTAAATTCGATACACCTGTGTGCCAATTGTTTTGACATGTGTCCCCATTGTACGGCCTCTCCAGACGCGCAGGCACATATTCACGCACGAGGACCCATTCGACCTCTTCGCGCGTCACAACGCGGACTATGCGGGTCGTACAGTCCGCGATCGAAAAAAAAAAGAAAAAGCGACAATGAACGAAAAAGGGAGAGAGAAAGGGACGAAAATATAGACCCTCTTCGATCGCTATCGTTGTAAAAAAAAAGAAAAATGAAAGAGAAGAAAGAGTCGAAACGGGTTCGAAAACTGGGAGAGTCAAAACCACTGGCGACGGGCGATTCAATTTTCTGATTAAACGGCGTGTTATAACGGTGCCGAAATTCACGACCTTGCTTGGGCGACGATTTGGCAATTCTCTGTCCGACGCATCGGTCGGCGTGTGTCGTAAATGCTGCACGCAAGCCGCAAGTCGTTCCTTTCGCATCCCCGTGTGCGACCGCGAGAGAAGGCGCGCGCGATCTTTTTGGGCGCGTCCACGACGACGTTGCGAAGACAGGATATAGGTTGTACGAGCACGGCGGAGAAAGTTATGGCTTTTCTATTGTCTCGCGCGGGTGCTTCGACCTGGCCGACGGTCGCTATTGAATTAAGCGCCGCGACGAGAATATGTCCCATCTTATTTGAGCGAGATATGTAATGACACTCCGATGTTAAAAGATCGTTGAAAAACTGCTCAACCTTCATTCGAATGTAATTAGGTTTCTGATTGAAAAAAAATTATAGAGTTTTAAAACTGGTTTTTGTAATTAAACTTCTATCAATTTTTTGCTTCTTTTGGAAATTTCGATAATTTACTTTTGATAATAAAATCAATTAATCGCAGTTTTATTTAATTTCAGGAGCGCAAATAATTTGCTGTTTACAATTCTTTTAATTTTTAAGAACGCTTATAATTATGCACGCACCTGAGATTTCATCGATTACTAGGATATTTTTAAATGGTTATTATATTATAACGTAGATCCTCCGTTCTCTCGACCGGCATTCTCCTTTTTTTGCTGCCACGACTGTACAGGTGGTCAGTTGCCCCGTCGAAGCCCGCATTGTATGGGACAGGTGAGGGCCAATGAGATAAATTCGATCTGACCCTCATGACCGGAGGGTACATTAAAACGCGTAATTATGCAAATCTCCAACAAAGTCTCCAGCGAAAAGAAGGTCGCACGTATCTTTGCTGTTACGCGGAATTGTTTCGCCATAAATATCTTCAATCAAAGAAATTTTTGTATAAAACGAAAATGCAATGCAATAAATTCCTTAACATGTTAAGCGATTTAAATCCTTGTTTTTAGATATTTAACGATTTAAATTTTTCTTTATATGTAAATATTTAATTAACAAATATGAAAACGATTAAAAGCATGAAAGACTTGTTAAGACAAAATAGATCTTGTATTCATGCTACGAATTTTATATAACATTCTGTATAAAATTGTGTATAAAGTTGTGAGACAGAAATAATGCGAAAAGAACATTTCGATATGCTCGAAACAAAACCGTATGGCAGCTAGAATAACACGCGCGTAAAGATGCACACGGACTAGATAAAGACAAGGATAAGAAATAGATCCAAGACGTTCAGAACGTGGGCATAATACATCCGTAGATGCAAGAAGGCGGTGGCAAACCTGAGTGAGAAAGGGAGAGAAAGAGAGAGAATGGACCGACGGACGATCCTAATCTCTCTCTGGCTGGGGCCACGGCCGAAAATTCAATTAAACTTTTGATATACGGGCGAAGCGCGCTGGTTCGCCAAGCGCGGCTGTGTAAACGAAAATTTCGCAAGCTTCACGTACTTTCCTTGGCCGATTCGACCGCCCGATGGGATCATCCGCAGACACGTTGCCGTTGTCGACTCTTAAAACGATTAAGCCACAGCGAGTCGCTTGATGCGAAGGCATCACCGTGACCTAACATTCATTCCGGCACAGTTCAGTCCAGCTTTTCTGAATTTCCGTCCCTCGAGCAATATTCCCCGAGCAGTATCCAAATCTATAAAGGAGAGCCGGAAGAGAGGGCTAATAAAGATTTCTTTAGAAACGAGGAGAAACAGAAGAATGTAAAAGCATTCTTAAAGTAAATGAAAATATAGAAAGGACATATCAAGTATAAAAATTGAAAATAATTAAATCAAAAGATAAGAAAGTATAATTATAATGAGTACAATAAAAAATAAAGATTAAGTTACATGTTTAAGTTACATATCTGCAGCTTCTAGATCTTCTATTTTCATCATACATTTCGTAACGTCTATTTCTTATGGTTTCTATTCTTATTTTTGCTACATTATTCTTCTCAGTAAGCTATTGCGTGATGTGTGAGTCTCGGACAAGGCAAGAAAAATGTGGAATTAGGAAAGAAGCGTCATCGGGAAATTTATCTCGTGTGATTTGCCGGATCTGGAGTTCCAGCAATGCAATGTACCGGACGCCCGGAGTGTTGAGCCGTTTCCGCCGCGAGGATATTGCTGATTGTCTCCTCGTTCCTTTCGATTTTTTTCTCTCCTTTGTCAGAGAATGCGCGGGGAGAGCGTGATTTGTGTAGGGAGCATGGGGATTTTTTCATCGTTGCTTATTCGGATCCGGGATTCGATTCTAAATTGAGATCGCGTGTTTAGGATGCGAAGGATTAGGGGAAGAAGAGGATTAGGAGCAAGAGAGACTCGGAAAGGACATCAAATGCTGGATGATAATTGATTCGTCACATGATTCCTTCTGTCACCGATCCATCTCTAATTACGAAACTATTATTGGATTGGAACCGTTACAAGATTATGTTAATTCTGATTTGTATTGATGAATACATACAATGTCAACTTGACTTTTTCAACTGAATGTTAATACGATTAGAGAATAGATGATTCTGTATACGAACAACTGTCAATCACATAAGATATTAGTAAAATTTATTCTTCTGCTTTTTTTGTAATCTTTTCATCTATTCATTATGTAAATACATATTTAATTATAATAGTGTAATTCTTTGTTCAAATAATTATTGAATATTATTTTACTAAATAATTTTGCATTGTTTGATAAAATTTTTATCAATTTTTTAAATTTTACATTTTAATTTTCAAATTCATTTATCTTCTTTAAGCGAAAAGATTGTTTGTATGATATTATATTGAATGTACTTTTCTGAAGATTTCTTCGTGTATATTCCAACGATTGCAGTCTCGGGAACCAAAAGAAGCGGGTGCTAGGACATTGAGCGTCTATTTTTACTCAACCTACAACGTAACTGTCCAGCTGTGGGTCTTCTCGCGGTCAAATCGTGCGAGAAATGCCACGAATCGGAGACGACGACGATTCGCTTTTCAGCCGAGAAAAGGCAGGGTGTTCGCGATGTTTGGTTCCGGATCCTAAGAAAAAAAAAATCTGACTGGCCGATCCGAGGAAGCGACGATAATCAGGATCGGCGGAATTGCCGAAATGTGGTGCGCGCGTTGAATGAGAAGTGCGTTCGTCATTCCTATTGGGAACGTCGCGAAGCTTTTTCTCGGACGAATCGTCCATCATAGGCAAATATGACAAGCGGGCATCGCCCCCCACAAAGGAAATCGGTACCATGAAAAATTTGACAGAACTGACGCTGCAGATTCGGACCTATCTCGCAATCGACGGGCCCAGTGAGGTAAGAGAGGCGAAGAATTCGCTGAAGAGAAAGAAGAAAGAGCGAAGGAGGCCCTTTTCCTATGTGTAACTTTCTTTTGGAACGTGCGATGCAACTGGACACCTTCCAAATCGTTGCACGCCGTTAAATCGTTTACAATCCCCGCTTGAAATAGATTTTAACGTATTTCTGTTAAGGCGTAGAGATATGACGCAAGGATATTATGAAAGAAAATATTTACAAATGTGCACAACACTGTGCACATAATATTTCTTGTCAATGTGGTAATTATACGGAACATTTTATATTACTATTTTGCGTATTTTATATTACTATTGAAAATTTAATTAGCATGAGGTTTTAGTTATGACAAAATATCCCAAATTGCTAAATAAATAATTTAATAAAATCTAATATAAACAAAATTAAAAATTACGCGAATACGGATCAACGACGGATCCGGATTCAATCGGAGACGACGCTGCATATTTGAAATTGTCGACGAGAGAGCTCTCTTCTCAGAGAGAAGGAAATTATTTTTTTCCGTTTTGCCGGCTATTTTTGAGCAGTCTTGCGCCCAAGAAGTTACTGACCTCTGGCCAGTCTGAGTCTGCGGTACAGCGAATCGCCTATTTTTAAACGCACGAAAAATGCATAGCCCCCTCTTTCCAAAAGAAATCGAGGAAACGGAGAAAGAGAAAAGAAAAACGGGGGCAAACGAATTTTATTATACAGTAATGATGAGAGAGAGAAAGAGGACAAATGGAAGAAGGCCAAAGAAGAGGAAGGAGAAAGATTGTTTTGTCCGTCGTCGATATTCTTGACAATGTTTATTTCGGAGAGACAGCCACGTATCCCGGTCAAGAAAACTTTCTGCTCTTCTCAAGTGTTTTACAAATACCGTAAAATCCCTTCTTCAAGGAGGTGTCCAATATCCATCCTGATGACTGGCGCTCGGTTATGATAAAACAAAAACGAGGAAAAAATACGAGTAGCAGACGGCGCACGCATGCGATCGTAAAGTCGTATAATCGCACGCCACTCGCAAATCTCTCAACACTTTCCAAATTTTCTGGTTAAATTAAGATTATATTTTTTATTGTAAACATATTCACGATTTCTTTACATAGCAACAGTAATATTGCATAAACATTCTATGAAATGTGTAAATAATAAAATGCGTTTAGAAAAAAGTACTTAAATATTAAATATTTAATATTTAACATTAAATTTTAATGTCTATTAGTTAGATGAGAACGATTTAATTGCTTAGTAGCTAACAAAGTGAAAGAAAAGCTTTTTGAAAGGCTTTCTGGAAACGCTCGGCGGGACTGACCGATCTACCTGTTCAGGTGCATCCAGAGATTCCGGTGGCTCGCCAATTTAAAAGTAATTTTCTCGAATCCTTTTAAAAAAGAGGCCAGCCAAATCACGTCTTCCCACGGTTGGTCAGCTGGCCTGCGTCCAGAAGCGACGATCTTTCGCTCTATCCGCCCATCTTATTCGGTTCTCTTCCACTTTCCTCTGTTCACTCTTTTTTTTTTACGAATTTCGATTTTTCTACCTGGGATCTATCTCGAGTCATCTAAAATCTGGGATAGCGTGCAAGATTTCTTTTACCGTTACGCGAAGAGATTCCCGCAGGAGATACTAGATGAGAACTTATCATCTTATTGTATAGCCGTAGCATAAAACTTTTCTAAACTTTATTTCGACGCGTACATTTATGTCAGTTAAACCACAAGATTAAACACTAGATTGTTGAACATATTTTAATAATTATTTTTAATTAATAAAAATATCTTTGCCTCGCACGTAAATACTAGAAAAAAATTTATTTTCCACATATTTGAATCAAGTGTGTTCTAATTGTACATTAATTACCAATAGTTTTTTTAGCTCAAATATATCATGAAAAATCATGCAAATTATATCTCCTAAAATTATGTAAATTATGTACAGAACATAACTACGGAATCCTACAAGAACGATTCACCGAGTTACGAATGAAAAAGAAAATGAGAGGCGTAGAGATCACTCCCAGCTGTGCGGAGTCAATTTTTCGGAAATTGACGCGGCACGTCACCGGAGACGCTAATAAGAGATCTGGATATCGATCGAGCTTCCGAAGCAACGAAGAATGGAAGCTCGATCGTATAATCGATCTCGATGAATAGTCGAAATTCGATCAAAGGGGCGATCGGCCATATTGGGCGACGAAGAAGGACAGGGTCCTAGCTCGGGAAAATTTTTAAGAACACACGTGGTTGTCGCCCCCGGCGCCCCACCTCTCCCACTTTTTTTTTCTCGGATCGCTTTTTATATACCTCCTCCTTTTTCGGGCCCTAGGATTTTTTTCTTACCCCTTAGCCGGCCATCTGCTACGGAAGGGGCGGCCAAGATGCAGGATCTATGAGGAGGGGTTAGGTCAGAAAAGAGGAAGAAGGATGCGCACGGTGAGATGGCAAGCGATGATCCATAGGAGAGCGAAGGATGTATTCGAGAGGAAGGAAGATGGATGGAGAATAGAGAGGAGATCGAGGGAGCCCATCATTCGGGAGTAATGGCTTAAGGCCCAGTTTAAGATCTTAGCTAGTAGCTGTCTATGTCTGAAGAACAAGATCACATCTATGAGAATCGGTTCGATGATGCTGATGCAGCCTGCGGTTAAAAGTGATCTATAAGAAGAGTGAGCGAATAGCTAATACTTAAATAATATTTTATAAAAAAAGTCTTCTATAATGTGACTTAAATGTAGTTAAAAATAAAGAATTGTTACATGAATTGATAAAGTTATGGTACTTGTCAGAACTGGACCAATATATGAACTAGTTATGAGAAACTTTTAATAACGTTATGTATATTTCTCATTTACTTTATACCATCGCGGATTATATGGAGCCTTTAAAAAAAAAAAAAGAATGTGATTGAAGCAAAATATATTTAAAAAATGTATATTAATAAATCGTAACTTTACTTATATTTATTCAAATAATTATCAGTCAAATATTTTCTATTACCACCATCAAGATATCGATTTTTACAGTCAATCGAACTGTTTTATAAAAGCAATTCGGGTATCATGTGAAACACATCCTTTTCTTTTGATGATGCCGTTATCCCAAAATAGAGATTTTTTTGTTTAAGTTAGTGCCACGCCAACTGCGGTCCGTTCTCACGAACGGGAGGCGCTTTCCCGAAATTTTTCAGCGGCGAGCTCACGGCCATCGACTTTTCGTCGATCCACCGTGTGGGTATGTGGACTCGAGCTAACAACCTAGCAGTATTTTAGTTTTTTACTCCCCTCCCGAAAATCGTTTTTTGCATCTTCCGCCGCTGAGAAGAATCTGTGCCATTCAGGGTACCGTAAGGGTCGTTTCCTCCCTCCCTTTCTTTCTCTCTCTCTTTCTCTTTTTATCTAGCACGTTCCCCTCTCCTTGTTCCTGTCGTTTTTCTCTCCGTTCACAAGGTGTTTCCGCCGTATACAGTTCCGGCGCTTTGACTCCCTCCCCCCTCCCCTTCCTCCGCAGTCTTCATTGGCTCTTAGAAGAAAGAAAAGAAAAAAAATACTCGGGCACCCTCGATGATGGCTCCCACCACCCCACGATGCCCGTTCGCGCCGTGTTCATACATACTACGTATCATGATAGAAGAGGAATGCACCTAGACCGACGGTGCGTTACCCTCGGGAAGAGCGCAGGATGTTTTTTTCCGGTGCGCCGCGGTGGGCCGTGCGAAAGCCGGCGCGGTGAGAATTTTTTTATGCAAAAATGGACATGGGAAAAAATAGGAGTCTATGGACCAACATCGGACGAAGATCGACTTCGTACGCCAGGTGCGCCGATAAGAGATGTGCCAGGAGAGTAATCGGAAGTATTTTAATTATTACTGTATGTGATATTTCACATTGCGAGAATTGTGATTATTATAATAATTAGAGAAGAATTTATAATTCTAAACAGTGCTGAATTCGACAAAATGGAGAAATAGATATACAAAATTGTAAAATATACAAAATAATGAATAACTTTAAAACATATGTGTCTTCAATTGAAAATAATTAAATTTTCTCATTTAAGAGGTTTTATTTTCTCGTTATATATTATAAATAACAGTATTATTCAAATATTAGGTGTACAACTTTGCTTCCGTCGTTTTTTTCCGAAATTCGAGGCTTTATTGTAAAAAATTGGTTATATATTTATGATTCAAAGTATTGTCCATCGCTGGCCACTACTTTCTCCCATCTTTCGGGTAGCGTACGAATCCCGCGTCGAAAAAACTGGTCCCATCTTTTGAGGCTATCCACGAATCGATCCAATTTTTTACTTCTTTATAAGACCGGAAGTGCTGGTCAGCCAGGCCGTGTGCTATTGATCGAAACAAGTGATAGTCAGAGGGAGCAACGTCTGGAGAATACGGCGGGTGGGGTAGGACTTCCCATTTCAACATTTCCAAGTATGTCTTGACCACTTTCGCAACATGGGGTCGAGCATTGTCATGCTGCAAAATCACTTTATCGTGTCTCTCGTTGTATTGCGGCCGTTTGTCTTTCAATACTCGGCTCAAACGCATCAATTGCGTTCGATACCGATCGTCTGTGATTGTTTCAGTCGGTTTTAACAGTTCATAATACACTACGTCGAGCTGGTCCCACATACAGAGCATGACCTTGGACGTCAAAATCATCGTTCTTGAAGCGTTGAAACCACTCACGACACGTTCTTTCACTAATAGCGGCCTCACCATAAGTATTTGAGAGCATTCGATGAGCCTCAGCCGCAGATTTCTTCATATTGAAGCAAAAAATTAAAACCTCCCGCAAATGACGATTTGGCTCGTAAACTGACATTTTCAATCGAGAATAACTTTATGATACAGACACAAATCGACTAATGTTTCTATGGGGTTATGTTGACAGATGTCCAAGTTTATTGTATGACGTCTATGATTTATTTATTTCGACCATCACTTACCGTTAAAGCCATCTATAGGAAAACGGCGGAAGCAAAGTTGTACACCTAATATATATTCAAATCTTTGAATAATTTGCTAAAAATCTTTAAATAATGCTATTATTTATATCTAACATATAATAATAAAAGGAAACCATCTTAAATGAGAAAATGTTTCATTGTTTTCGACTGAAGACAACATATATAATACATTTCGATCTGCGTAATAAATCGAAAATAAAACAAAATTATTTATATCAGATGAATTTTTTACTCGTTCTTTTAGACCCTATTGACAGACAGAAATTGTATGTTATTAATTGTGAATAAAATGGACTAGGTTCACTATCAAAATCTAGCGTGACCCACTTCGCTATCTCTAGTGACGGAAATTAGATTACGTTGGAAGTTAAATTAAAATTCTGAGATCTGAGTTCAGCGATCTTACAGATAATTATAATCCGTCTTGCAGATGATTATAACGTAAATTCAACGAAGCATACATATAATACCAACTGGTGATATGAATCAAAATTTATATCAAGAAATCTGTATATTAAAGATGAAGATTTAGATTTATCGACAATACCTCTCTTCTTAAATAATTTGCAAAAGTAGATAATTTCATATCCTACAAAAATTTTAGAGAATATCTATCAAATTAGAATAATTTATTATTTCTTCATTTACATTATGTGTATATAATTATACATCATATAATGATCATATAATATATATTTCGCACATATATATTTGTTATTTTTATTACTTTTTTATGTATATTCTATTTATAGCTGTTTATGTTCTGACACTGTTCGGTCTAAAATAATAAATAGATTCTTTTTCTTGCGTAATCTTTCTTTCTTCCTCTTCCTATCTTTTTCTCTCATTCCTTTTCTTTGTTCCGTTGTTTTCCGCTGTTCTGATTTAGTGCACCGTTAAATCATCGATGGCGACCGTTCTGTCCTTGGGCGCGGAAAGGTAACCCATGAGAATGCGAAATTCTACGCGACGTTAATCATCCACGATGATCAGACAGGCATCGTCGATGCGCACATACCGATATATATCGATCCCGAAGCTTTTCATCATGCAGGCAATCTCTTATCAAAAGAAATAAAAATTCAAGGAAATAAATACGCGCCCACGTATATAATAGCTGTTTTATAATTTTTCGACATGTCGATTTTTCAAATTTGTTATCTTTAAAAAATTATAACATATGTATATTTTCATAATTAAAATATTTCGATGTTGATTAACCAGACAAAACATCTCAATAAAGCAATAAGTTTAACATATATAGTACGTTCACATTCTCAAGATATTTTATTACTAATAATCTATCATCATATTATATATATTATGAAAAATATTTACATTGTAAATCACTCAAGTAGTTCCTTTTCTTAAAAAAAAAAGATATTATAAAATCAATTGTATGCTGTGTAGAGCAATGCTCGATAGAAATGTATCGAGATTAGTGATTGGTTCGATGACCTCTAAAGTTCGCGCGAGTTTCGATGGCGCAGCGCGGCGCCGTTGACGATTGTCAAAAATTTGCTTGGCGACTATCCGAGGCATATCCGGTTACGAGGGCTCTTCCAGAAATATCCCGCGGCCGGGAGGAGAAAAACGATAAGACACGCAGGGTGGCCGATTTCACGTGCGTACGTGCCGATGGGGACTTTCCGGGAAAAATGGGCCGCATGCGCGAGGATCGGGGGCCAACCCTTGCGAGAAGGAAGGTCCAAAACTTCTAAACACCCTTGCAAGGGGTCCGTCCTCCGGTTATATTTGGTAACTGTCTCTTCTCGAGAGTACAACACATGCCGCAATGGCGTAGCCACGAATAGATCGTGCGTTCGCGTGGTCAATTGCTTCTTTGAGAGTTCTGGTCATCAGAGAAACAAAGAAGAGTCCAGAGTTGTCACAGAAAATTAATTTTGAAATTCCCTGACTTTTCCAGATTTTCCAGATGAAAATGGAAAATTTTTCCATGACTAATATAAAATATATAAATTTTAACATTTAGGATTTTTCAAGCATTGTAGGAAAGCTAGTCTATATATTATTGAAAACAATGCAAAAAAGCTAGTAGGATAGTAAAATTTTGAGTGCAGATTCAAGCCAGCAAAAAATTAATTAGTTTTGGAAAAAAGAAATCAGTTACGAAAAAAAAGAATCAAATACAAACAAATACTGAACAAAATATGAATTTTAATTACTTTAAAATCATCTAAAATGCGCAAGTTTTAATCATATTTGACTATAAACGTCAGATATAATATTTAAAAAATGATAACAACTACTTGGAATAGGAGCAGTTTAAGGAAATTATGAGCAAATTTCAAAATTCCAAACTTTTACACTTTCCCCTGACTTTTCTCGATTTTGAAGATCTGCGGCAACCCTGATTAGACATACTTAACGAAACATTGCGTTATGATTGATGTATTTCAACGTACCCGTTATAATAAACAAAATTGCTATATACTGTATAACTACTGTTTTCGTGTTCTAAATTACATCAAAATAAAATTAAATTAAATATCATACAAATATCATTCTAGTAAACAAAATAACGCTGAGGAAAAACAGTGTTAAGTGTTTTACTATATAAGTGCTTTACTACTGACACAGAGTATTTATTTCAATAAATCATCAGAATGATTTATGTCGTTTATAAAAGTAACATAATTGTTACTCAGATCCCGTAAAATGTAATAAAAATTTTCAAAAACAGTTCGAAGATATCTAGTTCATACTATGGTTTCGAATGATCCCTTGACCCTCTCTGGTCACCAATACGATTATTAGTGCCGGCGCGCAGTCGCTTTAGAGATCGCTTTGCTTTTATCTCCGAACCTTCTTGTCCCTCTTTCGTGGTGGCATCAAGGGAAGTCGAGGAGCGAGTCGGGGGGAATGGAGAGGGAACGATAAACTCCCACGAAGAGCTGGACGCGGGCAACGGGAGCGCGGTCGAAACCGTTGGACCTCCTCCTCGTCACCGTCTTGGTCGTCGTCGTCGTCGTCGTGGTCGTCGTGGTCGTTGTCGTCGTTGGTGCGAGGCACATGTGCACGTCGCCGAGTCGCCAGACAGATCTTTTTTGTCCCGAAGTAAAAATAATCTTTAAAACCCCGAACAGGATGCGTTGTTAGGGCAGGGATCACGGGTAGGGGAGCTGAGAAGGGGGAGGAGAGGAGGATAATGCGCGGGCATCGTCACCAAGACGGTCCACGCAGTCACGGTTTTTTCACCCTTTGGACGGCTCGTCTCCCTGTAACGGGTGTCCGAAATTAACGTCCTGCGACACGGAGGGGCCCTTAACTCGCACCGAATTCGTTTCTAGATGCGTTTAGTCGCATCTGTCGGAAATGCGACTTGGGTTATGATTATTGCAATCGGAAGAGGCTGAAAGTGTTGGAGAATAATTCTAACAAAAAAAGAAATTGATAAAAAGTTATTAAATATAAAAATACTTTCGTACTTTTTTTTTCTATCGGGAAATATTTATCGTATAAATGATTAAGAAGGAAACTGGAACAGTATTTGTTGTACTGCGGCAAAGAGCTGAGAAGACGCAACATCTCGCAACTGTATGCCATTGTGCTATCACAGATCACCCGGTGGTCGTATCGGCGACACACTTCGGCGGGCGCGTGACAAGTACATTATCGCGGTCTGTTGGTATTGTTTGACTTAACTAGATGAACGCGCCAATGTACGGGGGCATGTGTCGTCATACGACAAAACCGATTCAGAATGCTCCGGAAAACATAATAGCTCAAGTGCAAGTGATTCTTTTGAAAAAAAGATAATAAATATTAAATAGAATCATAAAATGTGGACAGAACTTTGTAAATGTAATAAAACTTTATTCTTCAAAATTAAAAGAGATTGATTTTTTGTTATTGTTTGACATAATTAATTGAAGAATTCTTTGAAGAACTCTTTCCAGAATAACTTGAATATTGATTATACATTATTTAAATGTTATTTAATATATAAATTATCTAATTAATTAATATAATATAATTTTTTCTAACAATACTGCCGTCACGTTATCAAATTTAAACATAACGAATTCTAGTAGTCTATAAATAGAATGTTTCTACTTATAATGTTTTTATCATATTTTTTATTAAAAATTTAAAATATCATAATAAAAAAAAATTGAAAGAAACACAGGAGAAAGTTGAATATTTTAGAATTATTCCTAAAGTTGGAGAAACTTCAGGCATTCATAATCTGCCGGAACTTTCGGTTCTCCTAAGCTTTTGTCAATCCTTTTTCTATTCGTTTATTTCGTTGGAGGCGTCTTGTTGGGGAACCGTGCTGTCCATGTATAAGTCTAAAGAAGAATCGCAGAAACACGCATGAGTCAAGAAGTATAGAGTACGGAAAAATTCTATGAACTTGCGGTCGTCCGGAATACAGTGGCCTCACGGTAATGAATGTGGGAGTTTCACACGGGTCAACGGATCGCTGCCTTTTCTAGAGATAGGTACGTACGAGGTGCACTTGCAGTGCACTATTTCTCTCTCTCTCTCTCTCTTCCTCCCCTCCCCTTCTCCTACTCTCCTTCTCTTCTACCAGTGTAGGACGAGTAGTCAAAGAGTATCCTAACGTGTATGCCCGTAATAAACCGCTTGATAACTTATGCATTCCGAACAGGCGATACTATCTATCTAGCGTTGCTAAATAAGATATACAAACTCGATGCGGCGCATATAAATTCGCGAGCGCATCATATAAATGCACGCGGTCCTTCCGACGCGGTACCCGCGAAAGGCACTCGCTAAATTGCACGTCGGGAACTTTCCTCCCGCGATCTGGATTCGTTAATTCATCTGGTGCAGGTAATTTAACCGGAGGAGACAGTCTCTACGCTCGTACTTGCACAGCTCGAGTTCATTTAATATACCAAATAAATTACTGCATGTGATTGCTCTTATATATGATATCTCATCAAGTATCAGTTTCAAAATGCACCTGTCGTGAATCTAACATATTCGAATGAATTCTCTTGATTGAGCATAACGAATCGCTTCTAAAAACCATTCGTTGCAAAGTCATCGATGGAGAGATCTCAACGGAAGGAGAAAAGATAATAGATTCAAATAAGCGCTAATCCGCAACGTTTATGCAAGCATCGTAAAGAACGCGGATTAATCTTTGAAACACTTCACCGGGTTTAAACTTACGCTGTTGATCCGCGTGCCGTGCATTCATTACTCTTTATTGTGAAATCGCATAAGTTTTTTTGCGCTATATATACGTGCAGCAATCGCAATAGTAATAACTAGTTCTCCTAAATGCCGAGATCAGTTTGATTAGGTGCAATCACGATACCGTCGCATTGACCACGTTGCTAGGTGAAAAGAAAAATTTATTCTTAGTTCGGAGGAATCTCTGACCTCCTTTCGTTTAAAAAAGGATTATAAAAATATTTCATCAAATTATTCATATAAAACTAAAGTGTGAATTTCTTCTGCAGACTTTCTGAGAATTAAGTCATCGCGGTACTATTTTTATATTCTCTCTTGTTTTCTCGTTATTTCTTTTTTAGGAAAATTTTAATATACCTGTTTATTATATTTATTATCAGTGAAAAAAAAATCTTAATTTCATAGAAATATCTCTTTGCTCGTATTCAAACAAATTATTTCTTTGAATCAATGAAAATTTCTTTGAAAATAAGATATTGTACTTTCAAAGAAATAAGATATTGTGTATTTTCAAAGAAATTTTCATTGAGAGAGAGAGAGAGAGAGAGAGAGAGAGAGATCCAAAAAAAAAAATTTATTTGAATACGAGCAAAAAAATATTTCTTTGAAATTAAGCTATTTTGTTTCAGTATAATAAACGATTAAGTTTGGGATCAAATATAGAATTCACAAGGTTAATCAAAAAATAAATTAAATTCTCTTTTCGAAATCTCTCTCAGATGAGCTGGCCGGGATACGTACGGGTCCACGAAACATTGTCCAGAGGCCCGAAACGCTTAGAGCACTAGATAATTTTTTGGAGATTGTTAAAAGTCACTTTAGAGACGCCTCCACCGAGAAACAGGCCGAGGACAGGCTGCATCTGAGGCCTGGGAAGCATTTTCGGCGCCCATCTCTCTCCTCCCGCTCCTCTTCCCCATTCGACTCGAGGAAAGTAGAAAAGAGATCGCCCTCCTCAACCGGCGGAAAATTAAAGGGCGCATCCTATTGCGTGGTCCGTCACTACGGGCCGGAGATGAGAGAGACATGACATCGTGTATACGTAATACGTGAGATACGCGAATGCGCGTACGTATGGCGTACATGCTTCCTTTGAAACTTCGAACTTCCTATCGCGACCGCGGTGTCTCTTTGTAGACGGATGAACGTCTCGTATCCAGGATAATGCAAGGTTCTTCGCCACATTCGCGTCTCTTTTCATTCTACCTCTTCTCTCTTTCTCTTTTCTCTGTTCTCTCTCCTTACCGCAGTTTCGCATCTTATCCCGTTCGCTTGGTCGCAGGATCGAGATCCTCCAGCGAGTAATCCCGACGTAGAAAGATCCGTGTCGCGGATATCGATCCTACAAGAGAGTAGAATGAGGGGTTTTAGTCGCGGAATAATTAATGTGAGAGAGCAGGTACTTCTGTGTGCTCCTCTCCGCTTTCTCTGTGATTCGATGCCGTGTGTTTACGGCGAGTTCGAGGGACGATGAGCGTGCATCGCACTGCTAGTACGATTGGTTCGTAAATCTGGCTGCGACTCATGCATTTAGCACCATCGCGTCGAATCACATTAATGCAGGATACCGTTTTTCTTTCATTCAATACATGATTTTATAATGAAGTGATAATAATGCAAAAACTAAATTAATTTCGAAAACTAACGAAATATCTAAATTTGTTATTATATATTTATCTGGATTTTTCTTGTTCAAGTTTTTTTATTTTTTATGTCAAATATAGAAAGTATATATTTAAAAAAAAGGTTAACCGAATCGAAAGATTAATTAATATCTTATGCACAATATTACACCAATTGTGCTATGTATTTGCGGCAGTATAATTAAGTTTTTGAATCAATAATATTGAAATAAATTTTGTCTTTGATAAGATATGCTTGCTTTGATAAGATATAGTTGGACTTGCAACTCGAAAAAGTCTTTTGTAGTTAGTAAAAGTAACTTGAAGCAATTTGTCACGCGCGCCAAATTCTGCTACAGAAACTCATTGCGGGTGTAACGAGTACGGCAACGATCAGCAACGAAAACTTGGCATCGTTCCAAGCAACATTAATACGTTTGGATATTACTGCAGGAACTTAAATGCCTGATCAACATCAATCGCAATGACAATTTGGTTTTTTATTTTCAAACAATTTTTTCATTTGAATTGTATTCATCAGAGCCGTCGTTATTTATACAGTATTTAATTTAATTATTTCATTTGCATTCATGAATATATATATATATATATATATA
>NW_017259245.1:2047055-2047870 GCF_001594045.1 Atta colombica
AAAAAAAACGACGGAAGCATAGTTGTACATCTAATATATATATATATAAAATAATTGACAAGAAGATTGTAATACAAGTACGAATAATGAATTTGTCAAATTTATATAGTTTAAAAATTTAAATCGCAACGTAATTTACGATTTATTAAACATTGAAAATAGTTGCAAGAGTTAAATAAATTGTCAAATATTATCAGTCTTATCAAAAGCAAATTAAACAAATATAAAATTCGATTTAAAAAATATTAGCCTAACATAGAGTTTTACACTTGTTTCTCGAGCTATCTATATGCAACGGTGGATTTTTTCGCATCGGATGCGGAACCGTTGGTCCCTCGCGTCCGTTGGAACATGCCAGAAAAATCGTATCCGCCGCGTTCGCGCCACGATGCGAAGGAAGGGTTGCGTTTTGGAAAAAGCGCGCCTTTCCCCTACTACCCAGCGCGTTAGAGATACTCGCGAGAGAAGACGTGATCTCCCTCTTCGCGGTTATCTCCCGCGCGACAAGGACGGCGAACATCGACGCCAGTATCAGTGAGTGAGAGGAGAACGGAAAGAGAGAAGAGTGGATCTGGCTTCCAGACGACGAACGAGGAGAGACGAGCGCGCGGGTGTGTGTATATGGATCTGTAGGTATACGCGTGGCTACAACGAATGTTCGCGAGTGCCATGGAAGGGAGAGAGAGCGAAAGCGAGGGAGAAGAATCGGGGAGAGGTGCAGAAAGGGAGCGCGTAAGGAGGGGGAGAGCGAGAGACAGGGAGAAGAGAGAGAGAGAGAGAGAGAGAGAGAGAGAGAGAGAGAGAGAGAGAGAGAG
>NW_017259245.1:2047970-2053408 GCF_001594045.1 Atta colombica
GAGAGAGAGAGAGAGAGAGAGGAAGCGCGTTACCCCCACCACGGGGGGTGAAAACTACCCCGAGAGCGCGTGGGGTGTCCGGCCTCGGCGCCGAGACGAACCGAGCGCGTCCGAAGCGAGCACAGTGCCCGACACACACCAGGTCCCGTACGGCACACGACTAGAGGCGCGCACAGTCCGGCACAGTCCACTCGGCGATACGACCCATGCTGGACCGTCGTCGCTCTGGTCCACGCCGGCATCAGGCATCCAGCACCCGCGCCGTCGCCACCAAGCCGCTGCACCAGACAGCCACACCAGCCCGCCGAGGTCGTACGTCAACGAGGACGCGGTATCGTCGCACGTCGACGTCACGTCAACGTGATCGCGCGTGGTCCAGGGACCGCGGGTGCACCACGCCGATTGCCGGCAATTAAAAATAAGAAAGAAAAACAAAACGAAATTATAAGAGAAGAGAGAAAGAAAGAGACGTCAAAGGATTCGAGGATACCATCAGACGACGACTGTCTGGGAACTTCGGTTCATCGAACTCGTGCAAAACATCGCGTCGCGACTCTGCGGGACACTCGCGACGCGACGCTTTCGGATTTGTTTATATTTTCCTTCTTTTTTTTTTCTATTCACCTCGATATACCGTATCAGCGAGGTACGAAGGTGACGGTAGTGAGCGAACAGTCAACGAGAAGCAATTCCGGATAAATTCGTTGTGCGAGGAAACGGCTGTGAACTCTGTTGATCACGACGACGAACATCACATTTGGTGCGAGCGAACTGCCTGCGGTCGTGCCGCGTGTCGGCGTAACATCGGTTTCGCAGGTGCCGTAAGGAAATTGGTCAGTGACGAGTCAACGTACAGAACTACTGTCAATCACAAAGGTGCCACCGTTCCCGCCGGCCGAGCACGTAAACGTCGTCATCCCGCACCTGTGCGCGCTGATCGTTCCGGTCAGTTAGTCACTCGATCAGCTTGGTATTGATACTATCGTTCGCGGAGTCCCGGTGTCATATATGTCGCGTGTATTTATCACGGTAGTGAACGCGATACAGTCGCAAAGAGATGCGACCAATGAGGAACATGAGGACCGATATTAGTTGACGAAGAAGTGTCCAGGTTGCGGTGATCAGATGTGCGAAATCGTATCGGATATAATAGCGTAAGAGAGCGCGATTCGCGATAAAAAAACTGGACACGGCGTGTCCCTAGAAAAAAAGGACAGGGAGGACAGTGTTTCGATATCCCGGGAAAAATCGGATGGACCCTCTCGTGGAGGGCGAAAACACGCGGTGGAGGTGAGAGGGAGGAGGGCGGAAGCGTGACGACGGCCGAAATCGGGATCGGGTCCATTGTCCTGTTGTTCAGCTACCGACGTGCGCTTGTCGCTTCCTCCTTTCTCATCTCGTCTCCGCGGATGTGATTCAAGAGATCGGAAGGTAACAACTGCAACTTTTGGTTCCAACGACAACAGCAATCACAACCCCTTTCCGTCCTGGACTCCCAGAGCTGAGGCTCGTTCTTTAAGAGACAGTGTTACGCGACGAAAGTCGAAGATCGCGAACGCCACCATGAGGATCAAAATGCCTGCGGTCAGGATCGCGCAAGGTGAGTGACGACAACAAAAAATTCCATTTCCACGAAATGTCACGCTTGTCCGTTAACACGAACTCTTTCTTTCGTGTTTACATGCCGCTGTAATTTTTGGCAAGAATGCTAAAGAATGATAACACGTTCGATACCATTGGTCATTTGGCGTGAATCATTCGTCGAATTGAATTGACACGAAAACCAAATATTCGTGGCGAAATGGTCACGCCGCGACGGTGCGAAAACACGCGATTAGACACATGCTAAATGCATGATATTTGTCCCGTTTGCGAAGACAATGCGCTCAAAATCATGTGTATCATGTTTACGAGCGTATTTATTGTCCCACGCGGTTGGAGCAAAGAAACAATGAAGTTATTAAAATCATTACTAAAAACCTCACTATATTTTGATTCTATATATACCGCTTTATCATTTGTTGTACAAGTTGTACAGTACTTGCAGTACTTAAAGTACGATTAGATTAGATTTGATAATGTATCCTATTATGACGTGATTAGATTAAAAATGATATAACTCCTTACTACCTTCTCGATCGATTGTTTCGAAAAAAAACTTGTGAATGTTTCGACAATTAGGATCGATAAATGTTTAAAAAAATAAATAGCCAGATTAATTTCATCAGTGTCAATTAATTTTATATATAATTTAAATGTATATTTTATATGTTTTCATAAAAAATCAAAACTAGTAAGAAATTAAGAATATAAGGAAGAAAATAATATAGCTATATTAACAAAAAAGAAAACAATAGCTTCTACAAAATCACAAGAATGAGTCTTCAAATTCCAACTGATCATACGAATGTCCAAAACACAAATATTGTTGCCTTGTTCGAAAAGATTTCCTTTCAACAGAAGTTCAATAAACAAATATATTTTTCATCAGTTAGTATGTTTCATTCTGTTTTAGACTTCTGTTTTGTATTATATTGTGTATATATCAAATTTTTAATACTAGTAAAAAAATAGACTAGAAATAGTAAAATAAATTCTTTTCGTTTAAATCGCAAAATCCTATTTTTCCTATTTTTCATTACAATATTCTGCATTCATATTCTTCTCAGAAATTTTTAATATTAATTTTTGTATCAATATAAATTAAGACATCGTTAATCAAGAACAAAATTACTTGCGGATTCACTCGATTATGTCGATGTAACTCGTTTTAAGTTTTCTTCGAGAGCAAATCAAAAGTAATCTCTCTGCTAGTTGTTAATCGCCGCCGACAAATCCGTGCCATTTGTAACGAGAAACTCGGTGTTCGGCGGTAAATCCTTTCACGGTGATCCGTGATCGAATCGTCGTAAACCGTTTTCAATCGAGTCACGCAAGTTCAACATGCTCTACTTCGATCCTAATCATTTTATGATCCGTCTCGATTCATTGATGTTATGCGTCGTCGGGGGCTATGTCATAGTATAATAAAAATAAAGCGATATGGAACGGCAAACTTCAAAATCAAATCCTCTTCCGATTAATTTCTTGGCAAGCGATGCTTTCTGGGGAAAAGAATTGAATACGGCAGTCATAATACAAGTCTTCCGCATCAAATCGGTATCCCGGTCATGATGCGGTAATTAACTCTGTCTTCTCGGAAAAAGCACCCGAGTCTCGATGAAGAAGACAACCTGTCGATGAGGTAAGCGCGCGGCCGTTCCTCGTGGTGTGGTGCAACGAAAAAAAAGTGAAAAGGATCGGCGGTCGCGTGGCTGACGATGGAGGGAAGGTAAAAAAGCTACGAAAAGCGCGAGAAAGTTAAGTACAAGAGAGAAGAAGGGAGAGGAAGAGAGAGAGAGAGAGAGAGAGAGAGAGAGAGAGAGAAGGGGGGAGGGGGAGGAAGGAGGGATGAGGTACAAGGAGAAAGAGAAAGTGTGTGTGTGAGTGAATGAACTAGAGGGAGAAGAAGAGGTCGAACGAGAGCGAAAGAAGGAAAAGAGGGATGGAAGGCCAACGTCTTCGGGTAACTCGTCGTCGGCTGAATTTTTAATTAGTTCGCGACAGCCCCCACCAGGCGAGGAGAGTGGAAGCGACGAAGGTGGTGGAGAAGGAGTCGGAGAGAAGCAGGAGGTAGAGGTGGAGGAGGAAAAAGAGGAGGAGGAGAAGGTAATGGTAGAAGGCGCGGGGTGGGTTAGAAAGGGCGGCATTGTCATGCGCGCGTTTTTCACAGACTTTTCCACCCCCGCGGCTGCTACCCCCCGTTGGTAACACCCGCCCCCGCGACGCCCGCGAGGCACCCCCTCGCCTCTACGGAACGGCGGCGACGCCGGCGACGGCGGCGGCGGCGGCTCCGTTTTCTTAATTACAACTGCGATATTCTTTAGTTCGCGCGATGACGCCGCCGCGAAAAGATACCGGAATATTTCTGCGGCACCGATTATCCCCTTACGCCCCGATTACTTTTATTAGTTGACCTTCGTCACAGCGTAGCGATCGATGGGCCATGTCGATTCGCGAGTGATGACGAACAACGTAACGCCATGGATTTCTAAGACGGTGAGATCCCATAATAGCACGCGATCGATCATCGCGATTAGGAGGAGGAAGATGACAATATCGCAATGAACACGAATTCGCGAGTTTGCGTATCTGCCATCCAGAAGCAAAATTCATGGACAGTGTCAGTGTCGAGAGATCTCAATAACTATTTTTTATAACATATGGGGCGAAATCAGGATCGATTTTTCTTTACTTTGAACTGATTTTTGATGTCAAGAACATGATGTCAAGAAAGAATTCTTTCCGCGATAACTAAGAAAATCCTGTTTACTTCTCGGCCAACTACCTGACGGCTGATGACTAAGTGACGGCCTCATGAACATAGATGCGACAATGATGATGGATGTGCTTCGTTTCACCTCATCATTCTATCGTATCTTATTTGATATCGATGATGGCGCGAATGATATCACCTATCGTTCGCGTTAAGGTGAGTTCCCGCCGGCGTTAAGTGAGATCTCGTTTCTTTTTTTATAATTTCAAATCGCGGATGGATCGATCGACTAGCAGAAAAAGAGTTTGCAAAGTACATGAAAATTCAATTATATAATAATTAAAGGAAATGTAGAAAACTTTACGGCCCTTGAGCGAACTATCTTAACTCATTTTTTACTATCTTAAGTTTTTAACCTTTAAATTCGCGTTCGCAAATGCAGAATATTATCCGCTTCCACAAAATGATGCATTTGTTGCGTGCTTGCAGTTTGATTACCTGCTTTCCCGTATTCCTTCCTTCCGACATGCGTATCATATGTAGATAGATCACGTATTTACTCATATATATCGAACGGCAAGTATCATATCCTACATACAATCATACAATCATTTTCCCATAATGATGCACTATGTAAAAGAGATGTGCGTTATATATACGAGTTATCTCTTGTCACCCGACATTCGCGAATTATTGAGTTGATGACTGTCGCAAGAAACGTTGTTGAACGCTTCAAATGGAAAATGTAACGCAAGTTGCCGAAAAATGAAATATAAAATTAATAAGATATGAAAATATGGAATATAAAATTAATAAGATAATTGAAAATAAAATTCATTATAAAAGACTGTATTATAAAAGACTAATTTAGCTTGCAAGTGTGATTAACTTTCTTATAGATATGGGTCGTTTGGATTCGAAGCGAAAATTTTAAACGACTGATACAATCTGTATGATTAGTATTATAAGGTTCATAATTATAAGTAACATTAAATCTTCTTCTATCAATTAAAGCGGAAGTACACTTGCATTCTATACTTCAAACAAGATGCTTTAGAATTGAAATAATTTTCATTTATTTAGTTAAATATAGAATAGTTGATATAAAGATTCTCTTAATAAA
>NW_017259245.1:2053508-2070131 GCF_001594045.1 Atta colombica
GCATTGCTGATAGCAGAAATTTTCATGAATACTTTATATATCGTGTTCTATGATAATAATGTACAAGATACATACTTATCATTATATATATTTGTATATGCATTTCTTAAACAGCGGCATTAAGATATCAGACATATTTTCCCAAATATGAAATTTCACTACCGACGAATGATATAAAATTCAAGGTAATGTTAAGACCATAATTTTTACCGCAAGTCTTTTGCAAATTTGGATAACAAGACATGGATTCTGAACAACAAGACAATCTAATGCTGTAAATCATTCGCCGCTTGCGTTTTGTTTTTGACTATGTGTGATAACCACACTTAATGTTCTAGTCAATAGAGTCTGCAGTAGGTATCGCAACAACGCAATAAGCCTTCAAGTGTTAGAAGCCGAATGATTAATTAACTGTCCAGCCCGCATTGTCATTCATCGTCGAAAGTTTCTTGAACTAGCCACATGCATTGTCTACGTGCGTTTGCGATTTGTCATGAATGACTATCATCGCGCAATCATTTCTAATTACTTTCACTAGAGTAGCGTTAATATTTTTCGAAGTAATTTTCTTCCGACGAAGTATTAATTATTTTTTTAGAGAAATTGTCGAAATTTAAATCAGTTGTATTTACGTCAGGCAAAAATCATTAAAAAATGTAATTATTACAAAAATAATTATCCAGAAAATGTTGGACAACTACATATCTACAATATTCAATTCATTGACACGCAGAAGTAGTTGGAGAACGTATGAAAATTAATTATGTTAATTTAAAGCTCTTCTGTTGATAGGCAAACGCAACGCGGCAAAGGTTAATAAGCGCGCAATTACACCCGCTGACCCGCGAGAAGGGTTTCTTGCTCGCCCTGTATCTAGTCTCGAGGTACTTCCAAGGATGTTATTTAGCAAACAGAGCGCTAAAGCTTTGCCCCCCGCCGGCACGTGCGCGGCATATGCGCCTTTTGCGTACAGCGTACGTGTTGAATATTGTCTTTGATGCACAGCCCGTCGGAAACCCTTCGTCTCCTCCTCGCATCTCCTTTCTCTCACGTCACTCTCTCGTCCTCTTACGGATCCAACTTCTCTTACTTCTAAGTCTGTCTCTGGCAAGTCCTCGACCAAAAAACTGCTTTGATTTGATTTTCTAGATTAACCTTTAGGGCGTCGGGCGCGTGGCGAACCCTTTCCTTTGCGCCCGTCTCCCTCTCACGATCCCTCTTCTCTATCCTTTCCCTTCCTTCTTCTTAGTATCAGGATCCAGCACGCGACCAGGTAAGGCGAAGACACTTTCGATTTTTTACGCACGATGACACTGATTAAAACAAACTTATTTTATGGAGAAAACGCATGTAGTAGATAAATATGTTGTTCGCAAAAAAAAACAAATTTTGAATTAGTTACATTTAATCAAATAAAACGTTTTAATAGCATTATCAATATCTTAGTATTAATCAAATCGAAATTTCGAAATAAAAATTATATTTAATATTGAAGAGCTTATATTTGAACAAATAATTCAATTGATATGTAATATACATTAAGCTAATAAAAAGTTTAAATAGAGATATTGTTATTGATTCATCATCGTATGACTAATGTGAGAGACTTGGAATTAATAATATTCTCTAATTAATATATTTTAATTTAATTAATATATGTTAATAATGAATTTGAGAAATCGGTTCAGAGACCGACATCGAGATGGCACCACTTCATCACTGTCTGATATCGTATTGATGTTCGCTACTGAATGTTAATATTTATCTTGATAAGCTTCTTTCTTAGTTAAAAAATAACAAGAAACAATTTTCCAGGATATTATTATTACAAGAAAAGTAAACTTTCGCAAATTTAAATAATAATATAGATTATAAAATGGAGTGAAAGATAGCGAAAATAAAAAAACAGCGAATAAGAAAGAAATAATTTCAACATAAAACTTAAATTAAAATTCGCATAAGAATAAGAAGAGGAATAAAATTAAATATGAATAAACGCTGACAATTAATTTTAAATATCTTTTCATTTCACGAATTTTGTCACGTCAATTCGATCCATTAAAATTAGCAGGTATGATAGTGCGCGAAAATATATTAAAGTTCCTTATTCAATCTTCCGAAGGAAGCTCGGCTAAGTTCGCGCCATTTATTAATTATTGCGATTAAATATATAATATCGAAAAGAAACTGGCGAGGTGAAGCAGTGCAGGACGGAAAACTACGTTTCCGATACGGAGCATCGAACTAGTTACAGGGGAAAATGGGGCGGACTACATGGGACAAGCATTAATTACTCATTGGACTTTCCTTCAATCCTCTTGGTCCTACCAGCCAGGACAGACGACGTCGATACAGTTTCTCCACGTCTTCGCCGAACTCAGTAACAACGGGGCTGTATATCGTCCATCCAATCTGCCGGTGGGCAATTTCGGCTAAAATACGATGTCGTCTGGTTCGTTCGCGAGACTCGTCGACCCGACTTATTGGCCTCTGTGATACACCCACCCTTAAAAAGGGGTTAAGATCGCGAAATCTTGCGCGAACAGTCGTATTCTTACGATAAATGCGGATATAAATGATAAACGGGAAAATATGATCGATACCTTATGAAACTGATAAATCTGATTTGCACCATATATCGACCCTGAGTTCTTCGAGAAATTACTTTTTTCGCATTGATTTTATATTCTTTGTGCAGAATAAGAAGAGTTGTAACTTAAAAACTCGGCTGATAATTAAAGAATGGCGATGAGCGAAGTATTCAAAAAATTCGCAACGTTGATTTAAACTTTTTTTATTGAGAATTCATTTCTCAACGAAAAGTATTCCATTAACGAAATTAAATATTTAGGAGGCTAAGAAAAGAAGGAGAAATAATTTGCGATTATGCATCGCAGATAAATCCTCATTCATCGTCTTAATGTCGCCACAAGCGAAAATATTTTGTCCCTTCAAATAACGATTCTATAGAAGATAGAATAGACTTTGAAGAGGATCGGGTCATTTTTCGACTTTTATTCAAAATAATGGATTTACAAGCGCGTCCACGGTGGCCAGCTGATCTTGTCGCGGAGAAAGACGGTCGCCCTGAAGAAAAGCATCGAGACAGCATCAAGTTGCACTTGTAAAAAAAGAAGGGCACAGAGGTGTCCGTCGGTAAGTCGAGACTGTCCATGCGACGAGGAGGTGCTGCGAGGAAAATTTATGTTGTTTGCGGTGTCGGTTTCCTGGTCCATTGTCCACCATTGTCCGAGACCCTCCTCCCGAGGTGCGAACACCTTTCGAGACGATAATCTGCTCGTATTATTATACGCTTTGTCGGCTGTTCACTTGTCGGTAAGCAGGAAGAGGGGATGGACCGACTCTCCATCGGCTACCTGACCAAGGGTCACTACGAAGCGCCTCCTTCCACTTAGGAAGTACAAGGTGGCCGGTCCCCTTTCCGGATGATCACCGACGAGGTCATCAGACAAGGGTCAGTCACTTCCGTGCATCTCCCTCCGTGAAGCAATCTGATCTGACCGGTTCACAAGTGAATCCGTCAGATCTATCTAATTAAGATCTCATTAATAATCTTATTCATAATTTTTTTATCTATTTTGTTCTCGACTTCAATATCGCATAAACGTAACTACTTCTTCACGATATTGTTTATTGTCCTTCTACAAATCGTGTCACATATTATACATTAAAAGTATTTTTGAGAACTATACTATTATAAAAACAATTATTTTTTATAGCGTTTTATCTTTTGTTTCAGTTAACGAATAAAAAAAATTAATAGGACACACTTCAAATTTAAAGTTATAAAGAGAAATTTGAGAAGTATTTACATACTCTTCTCACTCAGGACACATATACGCCCTACAGAAACAGCTTCGATTTACTAAAAGCAACATTAAACAGAGTGATAATTTATACTGTGTGTGAAAGCATGTGCAAGCTCTCTTAGGTTACTGATCCGAGGATTTCCTTCCGTGGCCACCCGTTATAATCTAATCCTCTACGACCGGCGCGCGTATGTAAACCACGTGGTGCGTATACACGGCGTCTCGCAGCATTCTATAAATACGACGCGTTGGAGACCAAGTTCAGGGGAATAGGGAGGAACGTGATGCTTTTATAGATATTCCCTTGGACTCGTCGGGTTCGAGGTTGGATCTAGTTATGCGTTCTCTCTCTTTCTCTGTACTCTCTCGCCTTTGGCCCCACGGCGAACGTTGGCCCCGCAGAAGCTTCGACCAGAGAACTACTTTCCCGTTTCTTAATGGGCACACTCGCGGAACCACTCCGGAATACCGGAAGCAAGCAATTAAAAGGGAAGAAAAAAAATCTCTCGCATAATGAACACGCGTCCTTGAACATTACTTTTCACGCGAATCATACGCGTTCGATACCTGACGGGTTCGTTGTCTCTTGGTCGCGTCGGCGAGACCTTGAGGAAGTCGTATTTACTAAGGAAGTGTCTGAAGCCGAGTTTCTACGAAACTGTCTTCACGCTTTTAATGTTTCCGCGCAGTAAGATTGCTATAATGAAGCAACAATACAATGGGGTTGTTCAACGTTAGAACTGATTCTTAATCTTACGTATAGTCTGTAACTTTCGTGTCGATACGCATCAAACATCTCTTTGAAACGTTCTTTATATTTTATAATGCGGTAAAATTAATGCAAATTGTGATAGTACTAATGAGTACAAATTCGTATTACAGTCTTTTCTTGAAAACCCTTGAGCTACTTAATTAATCAGAATTAAAACACAGTTTCAAATATAAGTTTCGGATTATCGTACTTTTCGTAATAAAATGAAGTTTCGAGATTATACTTATATAGAATTAAGACCGAACTCATTAAATGCTTTGTTCCAAAATCTTATACTATGTTTTATCTTATTAACAAGTTTAAAAAAGACATGGTCCTCAACATTTTTATTAATATTGTGTATTTGTATTGTAAGCACATAAATCCAATATATTTATCTCTGTTAAATATTGACAAATCATATTAGTGTCTAAATTTCTTTGATCTATAGCATAAGGAGTATGTCATTGAATGCCGGAAGGGGAAATGACGCTGTCGAACGTGATTTTCGGGTCGGCAAGCCAGATCGGATATTTGCTTTGACAAGGCGATAATGGGCGACATAAAGGAGCGACGTAATGGTCAAAAAGACGAGACTGAGGCAAAGCGGTGAAACAAAAGGCGACGCGAGAAATCACGTCCGGCCATTGCTCGATGACTGGAAGGCGGAATAAAACGTGGAAAAACTGTCAGCTTTCAAATACGAGGGCTTTCGATTGGTTGCGAGACGTAGAATTGCACGGCGGGGTTCTCGATTTTTAGCCCGATCGAGACAAGGAGACAGAAAAGCGTGAAGGACTGGCCGAGAAGAGTCCATTGTTACGACCGGACCAATTGCAGGACAGGTCCGCAGGAGGCCCCGAGTGCAAGAATACTATTATAAAAAAATGAGATTGGGGTCACAGTTTCTTACTCACTTAATCGGACGCGCGGAAATTACAATGGTTGCGACGTCATCATTCGTTACAAACGCAAGATGCAAATAATATTTTCCGTTAGCACCAATCAATTATAAAAAAATCGACAAAATTATCGAGATATGAATTACAGACTATATAATCATTCTAATATGAAAAGTTACATTTTCATGAATAAAAAAATTTGCTATAAAACTTAATATCGGTGAAGTATTTGGACATAATTTTAAAAAGTACCATACTTTTTTAAATTAATTTCAATCATCAGATAATTTTTGTAGAAAAGTACATGGATATTTGCTGAAATATTACAAAATTTAACTAAATACGGTTCTAAAAATAATTTTCTCGAACCATCAAAATAAATGTAAGAACATTCAAATTGCTTGTTAGAATATTAAAACTTTTTGCAGTGTTCGTCATGCTTGAGATTTCCACGTAATTATTTTAACAGTGCAACAAAATTTAGATCCGTATCTAGCTAAATTTTTAAATACTTAAGTAAAATAATTCTTTCCGTGTAAACAAAGCAATACAAAGAGCCCAAATCGTATATATTTAACAGATATGTAATCTCTCTGAAGAAATAATATCGTTTACGCAAAAAAAAAGTTAAAATAAATAATACACAGTAATTTTGATCTAGTAATCGCGGGCACACACGGAAAGTTACAAACAAAATATTAGGCAGTCGCGAAGTGCCACGAATAAATTTGCACTTCGCAAATCCGAAGCGTCGATGTATGGTGTTCGCAACTATGGCATCTCCGCGCGACGCGTCGGAGATGCACAATTCGAAAATTACGACGAGCTTCGCGAGCCACGCGCGCATTAATTCTCGCCCGAGAAAACTCGCGCGATCGTTAATTATTTCGCGTGACACGCTTCGGCACTTCGCGCGTTGTCAAAAGTTCGCATTTGGATGTTTTGCGGTGGCGTAACGTGGAGTTTCGTCGCGGAGGGGGAGGGAGAAGAGAGGAGAGGAGAAACGTTTTGAATAATGTAACAACGAAACCCCAGCCTCCGCCGTTCCCTATCCCCCTCCTTCCCTCTTTCGTCTCTTTACCGCGGAACTTTCTAATTAACGGGCAAGTGTGAGAGAGAAAGCAGATGAGAGAGGATGTGGGAGGAAAAGGGTGAAACCACGGTGCTGGACAATACAAAGCCACGGTGCGGCTTTGCGCTTTGCGTTTCGTCGCGTTTTCATTGGCGATCCTCGTTGCCGCTCTCGTTGCCCGCCGTTTGTTTTTCCATCATTGTTAGGCACTGTAGGCCAACATGGAAACGAACCATTGGTGCGTGGTTTCATCATCATTGGATGAAAAACATGTCCGCGATCCTAGTTGAATGGGATGATATCATGTTAGCGCCGGCCTATCAGGATTTATTTTATATTCCCACCAACGTAAATTTTTTGTATAATATTAATTTATTTATATTTATATTAACATTAATAATAATCAGATTTCAAATAACCCCAACTTTCTATGCGTGATTAAAATATAAAAATGTATAACAATCACGTAATATTTTCATTTTTCAATTTATTATTATTTTTTTAATTAATCATTATTAGTCGGTTAAATGAAATCTTGCGAAATTTTGAAACCATGTGGAATTTTTTCGTTCCGTATCGCCGGTCGTCTTCCCACGTCTACCGTAAAGTCGCGGCGTAGTTGTGAAAACGATTGCGGCGGCGATTGGAGACGCGACGACGAAGTTCCCAGGAGTCCACGAAGATGCGAGAAACGTCGAAGCTGAGTCTCACGAAAGGTGAAACGCATCGCGCGCTGCATTAAAGGCCACGCATGGCCATGCCTGAGAAATACTCTCGAAAACACGGCGGGGGCACGACGGGACGAGGTAGACGCGAATACGGAATCCGCGTGATGTCCAAGCAGCCGCATGTCACGAAGCAATGCAGCTGTATGTTCGCGAACGCATAACTATATGCCTATATGATTTATTTTGATCGAAAAATCGGGGAAAGGGGTTTTTCTTGAAAGGAGCGCGAATAAAAGGTACGGGAGGGACAGGTCAACTCTCTCTCTAGGACCTGTTTGCCCGTTCTCTCAATGGACAATGTCCTGCTGGCGGGTTCACAAAGGGCGACCCGCGGGTCTCGAGATCCTCCCACGATACGCATGTGGAGCGATGGATCGCGAGAGCGAGCGAGATGGTGAGCGTCTATGCGCGAGAGAGACCGCCTGTACCCCATTCAGAATCCGTGAGAACCAGATTTCATATTTCTCATAACCGTCTGGTCGTCGAGCGCGGAACAGTGGAACGCAGTTTTCTAGCGGCTCCGATCTCCCCGAGGCCTTTCTGATATCCAATGTGGTCACTGATTTCACCCGTTTGTTCGGCACTCATTCTCGTAGTTCGGCTTGAGATCGAGCTGATATTTTGGTACGACTTGGCTACGCTCTACTTTCCGAGGAGGGTACTGTTCTGTAAGATCGTGCGATTTATTGAACATAAGCAGAGTTTACTACTGGGGGGGATGAATTATGGAAAAATTTCATAACACGATATATAGCGACATTATTGTTAAATCCCACTTATAGTTTTTTTAATTCATTAAGTATTAAATTAATTCTATTGTTCTAAATAACTCATATTCATATTATCAAGAAAGTATTTAGCAAATATACGTTACTATAATTTATACTTTAACGTTTTTACGAGATTGATAAAGATTTACTAATATGTATATATACCTTAAATCATTTGCAGTCATGAAGTTTTAACACCAACTTTAAGAATGGGATTAACAAGAATAAAATAGCATATGTATTAACTTAGTTTTATTTAATATTCTGCAGTTATTCTTATAAGACATAATTATAGATTATATTCTAAATATTATTCTGACACTACAAAAGAACTATTTCCATTTACTCTATTTTAATGTTACTATTCTTAAAACGAAGTATAAATGAGATATAAAATATATATAAAATATATATAAAAACAATATATATAAAAATGAGATCTTATAAAAAATTTTGTAATTCAAAATCTTAGAAAATTACCTGCGGTCATCCAGTTTGATGCACCCTCACTACTCAAAGCGAGGTCAATGACAGTTTAAAAAAAACGTTCAACCTCTATTTCACTTGAAAAGAGAAAACCCGTTAGAGGTACCGTTTATGATATCGAAGATACAGAGGGAAGTCCTTAGATCGAAAAAGGTAGTCAAAGAAATTCGAGGAAACCTACGGCGAAATAAAAAAATCGATCCAATTGTCAGAGCGAGGTCGATGGACCTTTAGATCTTACCATTGGTCTGTCTTAAATCTAGTTCGCTCACAAACGGAGTTCGTTTTTCTGGTTGGTCTTGTTTTTTCACGACGTATATACACGAGATGCGACAGAGTGGAAGGCCCTGTAAGAGAGAAAAAAAACGATCTACGCACTAAGCGCCATTTTGAATCCTTTGTACGGGATAGAACGAAACGTACGGTGGTAAAACATGTCGGGGTTAACTCGAAAAACTCTTCGACCCCGCGAGAAAAACTCGACGACGAAGGGTGTTTTCGGAGAGAAATAGAAAGAGTAGAGAGATATAAGGAAGAGAAGGAAAAAGAACGCGAAAGAGAGGACAACATAATATAAAGTGGGGGTTATAAAAATTGTCCCCTCCATCAGTGCGCTTGCCGGTAGGTCCTTTCTATTCTTCTGATATCCTGTCGGGGCCCTTGGCCGGCCCTGTACACATCCGATGCTCCAGTCAGCATCCGAACATGGACGAAATGAGATCTCGTACACGGCAATGAGAATCGATCCGCGTTCCCCGAAAATTAAACGAAAGCGTCGCTCGCGAGGACGAAGAGCCCTCGCTAGAACGGCGATTTCGCGTCGCGTTCAATCGGAATCCACAACCGCGCGATCGATCCTCACGATTGATTCTAACAGTGAATTTGGCCCCAACAGGAATATTCGGATACACGTTGTAACGTAATAACTGGCGCAGGACGACGAGCAATGGCGCATAAAGGTAATTATGGCCGATATGAACAAGTCGGCAGTTTCTACGCAAGCGATGTTATCTCTTATCAGGCGATTTGCGCAAGACATTAATACAGCGTTGATAATCAGATAACTTAACCTGCGATGAAGCGTTGCAAGAAATTACGTGAATATATGATGCTACTCAGGTATTGAAGATATATAATTTGGGGGAATTTTGGAGAATTCCATCCAAATGTTATCACGACTCATCGAGCATGAAGAGATGTTTAAAGATTTCAATTTCTTGTTTGGATTTGGAATATATCTTCACTGATAAAAAATATTTTAACTTTAAGTAAATCATTTGTTCGAATAGCATCAACTAAATATTTACTGAATTTGATATGTTTGGTATAAGAACCATTAATTTAATTTAATAATCATTTTTTTAATAAATAAATATTCATTAAAATATTTAGTTGGCACTATTCAAATAAATATTTATTAAAATTTAATGCATTGTTCTCTCAATGTTGGATTTGTTATATAAAGAATTTTATGCTTTTTATATACGAATATAAAAGAGATTTCAAGTTTAAATGAGAAAAAAAGCAAATGTACCACCGTATATCGGATTATAGTAAATTATGATAGAAGAAATCATTTTTAGATAGCTAAAAGTATGACGTTCCAGACGCCGATAAATGTCGCGACGACATTCTATTATGGATAAGACGATATTTGCGATCACGTCACGGATCTGTCCATCTCGGGTGCGTCGATACAGACGTGTGCCGGAAATCTATCCGTTTTCCCGATCGGTTTCTGTATTTCGCCGGGAGATCGGCTGCCACGTACGTCGCGTCGCGTCGCGTCGCGTCGCGGTGGCAACGATGGTGGGCGTCCGAGATACCTCCTCGGTCGGCGAAGGAAATTGCCGCGACCCAATACTAATGGATAATGGAATTATTGGTTACGGTCGGAACTCGCCCTGGGGATGATCGTAATTCAATTGCTCCGATGTGTCCTCTGGACGTTTTGACAGGACGGATGTTCTAACAAGGATACCGCCTCGGGATATCTTCGCTCGTTTCTCTGTGTGCAAGCTATGTGCACTCACGTGAATCTAACGAAAATTTCGTGAAAAAACGTCGAATTCTAATGAATGTTCCGATGGTCAAACATAATGCAAGGAATTAAAGTATTGTCGTGAAATTAAAGGCAATTAGATGTTAGGCTACGATTCGACATTATGACAAATGATCTATGTTTATCGCTTTTATGGCAAAAACAAATTAAGAAACAAATTTAGATTCAACTTTGAATTCTCAATCAAAAATAAATAACTTTTTTTTTAATATAATCGTGTGCGTTTTTAAAAATTAATATAATAATATTATATATAGCATAGCCATGACATTTATAAGATTATAAATTAAATCCATCTCGTAAGGATTATACCATTAATCGACATTGTAAATCATAAAATTCAAATTAAATTGATTTTCAATCAAGAATCGGGATTTATCTGCGTTGGATGTTAAAGAAAAACAATTGATAGTATCCTACACAAACTATCGCGAAGAATCGATTCTCCGACCGATCTGGCGTATCTTGCTAAGGACATAAGAAGGAAAATTAATGTGAAAAACTAATAACCTCGGAACATTTCCCGCAGAGATTTCCGCGTCCTTCCATTCGTGGATGGAAATTACAAGGACGCCCACAATAGGGACCACTGGGCTTGGTGATCGCAACATTACGGATGTATAGGCCAATTTGTAAGCAATCCAACTTAGATTCGCCGGGCAATATTATATTTTTACGTTATCTTCCTTCCTGGCAATTCACATCCTCTCTCCCCTCTTTCCCGCATACGTGATTCGTTCAGATGCAACGCGTTTATTTTTATGCGGCAAGTAATTGTCCTCATCAAAATCAGAAATGTGTATGCAATCTAATAGTTTCGTATACTGATAATGATAATAAAATTGTTTCTGATCTTCCACATGAAATGTTTTATTGTATTAATGAGCATTTTGTTGCTTCGTTGTAAAATAATTATTTGAAAATATATTTTTCAAAATGTTTCTAAATTAATGAACTACAAATTATCTTCTTAATATCAATATCAAGTTTTTCCTCGGTTGTTTATTTTTTATATCTAATGAAAAATTTCAATGTGAAAAAATTACAATTTTTTTATGTTGATTATTATTAATGTATATATTCCTTGTTCGTTATTAATGTATATATTCTTATTAATACATTTACCGTAGTTTTCAAAATATACATTATTTTAGAACAATTTTTAGTGAAAGAGAAGTAACGTTTACACTGAAAAAAACTAAATTTTAGTAAATATTTGTTTGAATTGTTTTAAGTAAATATTTACTAAATGTAAACATATTTATTTGGTAGAGAAATTTTCAATTTGATTTAACTATCACTTTTTATTGAGTAAATATTCACTTACTGTAAGTAAATGTTTACTTAGAACTATTTGAAGAAATATGTATTAAGTATTCCGTAAATTTGTTTTTTATGCAGATTCCAATAAAATTGCAATATAACGAAATGCATTGCGGATCATACATCGCATAAAAAAACGACATTAAACGGTGGCAGAAGATGTACGTGGATAAATAGGCGGGTGATTTATGAAGTGGCGAAGAGACACGTGTCTACTCCGTTCTCTTCCTCCTTCGCTCACCTTAAGCTCGTAAGGCTGCCGGTTCTCGCGCAGGGGTTGCGGAGGGTTCTCTACGCTGCCGACAGTTTTGGTCCAACATCTGCCCCCGAAAAAACAAAAGCCCATTGTCGCTAACGACCGGTCGCGCGTCTCTTGTTTCTAACCGAGCGCTTTTGAATCGTAGGCGAATAACGGATCCGAGAGAGTCCATTCAGGCAACTCACCGTTCCTTCCATTCGCTCTCGCTAAACCTCTCCTCGGTCGTCGTATCCAACTCGACCGATTTTCTTTTTTTCACTGGCAACAGGACCACAAGCAGGACCAGACGTCGCTTCGCCTTACCTCCGGGATTTTTATCGAAAATTTTATCGGATTTTTACCATCATTATTTTGCTCCCTTCTTTCTTTCGCGTTCGATTGTCAACGACGATCTCGGACAAACGCGATTAAAATCTCGCGTTCCTACGAAGAATGCGAGACGTCGTCGAGGCACAATTGTCTCGTTCGAACACGAGTCTCGAGACATCGAGACTTTGCGAACTTATCTCGCTTCCTGCTACCGTCATTCTTCCGGTGAAAAACGAGAAGCTGCAGATAGCAACCGTGAAAAAAAGTTTCACTGCTCGTATGAAGCGATTCTGAATGGTAAAGCGCTTGAAAAATTGATTCTTATCGGAATCTCTCGATAGTTTAGATCTATTAAAAATATTTTTATAGCCTTGTTCTTGGTTGTAAAGAAAATACATCGAAGCGCTATCGATGAATTGTTATGGAATTGTTATTGCCGAGATATATCGTTTGAGCTGTGGTAATTTTACAATGTCATTAGGAAGTGAGAGAATTTATAAATATATAGTAGATCGGGTAATCTTTGTGTTCAATAAATTCTCTATATTTGGCAATGTATGCAAAACAGGATGCCAAAAATCTCTTAGAGACTTATACTCAGATATAATTAAATAATTATCAGATATAATTAAAAATTCATTATAAAAATTTTGTCTCGATATAAATTCAATAAATTACCTAAATATTTTATAGTATATATAAAAAAAAACAACTATAAAAGTCGATTATAATTATTTCAAATATTTCTTTAATTATTCTCTACTTAGAAATAATTATAATCGGCTGAAAACTGACTATAACTCAAGTTCAATCGGGATGTAATTCACATCTTAAAGGGTTGAAGCATACTCGAGTTTGCGCCCTGGCCATTGGTCAAGCGAGCTCCGCCCAGAAAGAATCGAACGCCGTCGCGCACCGACGAAAAGTGAGAAACGAAGAAGGAAGACAGCAGTAGTTAGGGGTATAAAGGCTGCAAAAAATAAAGAAGCGAACGAAAGAGAAAAGCGAAGATCCCTCGAGAAGCGCCACGAAAGTGAAACAAAGATACGTAACAAAAACGGAGACAAAGGGAGAAACGAAGACTGGAACGAAGGGAGAGGAAGGGGAAGGGAGCAGAGAAAACGACTGCCAAGACGGTGGAGGGTTTTTCTTGTTTCATCGCGAGCTTGGTGTGTTCCCATTCGGATAGATACGGACACTCAACTCGACGAGGGAAAGATCGATGTATGAAACTCTTGCCAATCTCTATGTTAATGCGCGAAATGTATGAGAGAAAGGACATAAGACATCGCGAGGAGTTCTGGTGTAGTTTCTCTTGAAGGACACTCAAAAATGAATTGTTACGTCTGCGGCTGACCTCGGGCCCTTTGCCCCTTGGACGACGGTGAATTATAACGGTTACATAAGAGGAAATTAGTCCTGTTTGTTACGAGGAAAGTTCTCTCATCCAGATTAGGCGAATACCGTCTGCGGTCTATTTATCGTTAAAAGGAAATGGCTAAGATTGAATCATGAAAATAAAAAAAAAAAGAAATTTTAATTTCAAAAACGAAATTTTATGGGAAAGAAAAGAATCCCTTTATTTTCTTATGCATATGCAATATACATGGAAAGAATGATTTTGCTCAAGTATTTAAAAATTTAATTAGCTGCTAAATCAAATTTGAAAATAATTTTGTTGGATCATCAAAGTAATTATGCAGAATGCTTAAGCGTTTATGACGACGCTGCAAAAAATTTTAATATTCTAGCAAATAATTTGAGTATCACACATAATTATAATGATACAACCAAATTTTTTTCAGATCTCGCGATCTAAATTTTTATATACTTGAGCAAAAAATTCTTCTCTGTTCTTACTGCTCTTTTTCTATGTATTGATATTTTCACTATTTTCTATGAAAAGCAAGATGTGTTATAGAAAACGTTTTCAAACTCGTTATTCAATTTCATTAAAATACACATAATGTTTAGTTTTGATTTCCTTAATTCAATTAATCGCTATCATACACACACATACCTATACAAATACAAGTTTTACGGCTCCCAGCGAAACGAAATGCTCATCGAATCGTTCGTTTTGATATCTCATCACGGGATTATGACTGCAGTCAGTTAATAGGTATCGTAAATTGTAATGATTAATGCCTCGCTGTGAATAATGCGCAAGACATATGTCTACACTTGGTTATATAATGACATCTATAACATGTACATATCAATAGTAATAAGCCGATACTGCTTTCACTATTCGTAGTTGGAGTCCAGAAACGATAATTAGGTTTCCTTTTTTTGCAACACGATTGCATTAATGTGCTGTTTATTATACAATAGAATTGAATATTATGTACCATCAAATTTTATCATTTATGATTATCATTTGAATAACGTAATTTTATATTACTAATATAGAGAAAATTATTTCTCAAGTAAACAACAGTGATAGAAATATTATTATTTTCTTTCTAAACAGAAAGCTTGTATATCTAAAGTCCTATTTTCAAAACGATAATCTTGATGATCGTTTAATGTTTTTATAATATCGCTATCAATTAATAATTCAAGAACAATAATGTTCAAGAAATTAATGTTCACATTACTATCCCAAAAATAATAATTAAATATATAAAAATTATATAATTAAATAAGAAATAAGTGTAACAAAGTCGAAACTATGTATATTTCTCTTTCTCCCTAAAATTTTTAGAGTGAATCTCTAAAGAATGATATCTTATTTTTTTTTTCAAAATTGGTTCAATTTTCATTCTTTAGAGTGAGATTTCAAAGAATTTAAAGAATTATCATACTAACTCGTCAACTATTTAATAAAAATTCCATCTAAACGAGATGTATCTTTCTCTGTTACAGCGGAAACCTCGCAAAGTACTACGTCCCCAGACACCGTCCAATGCGGGGGCTGCAGGGCGTCCTACCCCCTCGGAGAGATTGTCCGGTTCATCGAGCACAAGGTCAATCATTGTCGGAGCACCCTCCAGGGCTGCCACAGTCCACCGGCAACGGCCGCGCCGGAGGACTCCGACCCAGAGGACGCTCTCACTCTGAAGACCACTGATCCGGACTCGAAGTTGAACTCGGTACCCAGCATCTCTGCGCCCATCAACAAGAGAAGCGGACGACTGGAGAGTCCGCCAACGCCTCAAGGTCCAGGACCGGATACCGGAAGTCCGATCGACCTAAAGGCAAGTGCCAGCTCGACGCCAAAAAGACGGACGGAAGCACCAGATGAGGACAAAGAGGATCTTCCGAAGAAGCAGAAAACCGAGTCCGTGGATGCTGATACGAACACAGTAAATTCTGGTAATTTCTGCACTTCTCTTTCTCTAGATTATTTTATTACATATTTTATTTCAAGTAACAAATAAATATTGAAGCATATTGTTAGAACCAATCAATAAATTTGCATTGTTGTGAAATGAAATATGCAACGTGAGATTCAATCATAAAATAATAACTCTTATGAAATCATTTTAAAAATTTCCGATTCCCAATTTCGCGTTTTGTATCATAGATTCTGAATTTGGCAACGGTCTGAACGAGAAAATATATCAAGGATTTCCTATATCGTAGTAAGTGTGCATCGAGGAAATTATCGTGCAGGGAAACTATATTTCGGAATCTTTCTGGTTTGGCGAATTGTTGGTTTGTTCGAAAAGGGCGATAGAAGGTGTTTTAAAGTACAGTTATAGGGGGCTGCCATATGATGTCGAACCTGGCCGAACGAACACGAACAATGGATCAGTGAATTCGATTTTTGAATTTAAACCGCCCGCTCAGGGATTGGGGTGAACCTGCCCCTCATGCCTCCTTTCCCGCCGCTCCTCTGACCCCCTTTTGTCAGGCAGTACATTGTCGTATGTCGAAGGGTTTAACGCGCGAGCGTTCTTATTTGGCGACGCGACATTCTAGATACGAAAGTACTACATTAGCTTCAGGTTTTTTTTACGTAACACCGAAACACGAAATTGAAAAATTGTTTTAATTTTTTAAATTGTAAATTTGAATTATACATGTTTACAGAATGATTGTATTATAAAAAAAAAGGAAAAGTTTCGAAAGAGAATTATATTTTATTCAACTAAAATTATTATATTATTTAAAATAAATTTAAAA
>NW_017259245.1:2070189-2074090 GCF_001594045.1 Atta colombica
ATCTATTATATTATTTATTATATTCATATCAAGAAATATATATATTTATTATTGCAAGTTTTGTGCACTTAAAGACATTTTGCCTTTAATATTATAATTAAATTGAACTTTTTATTTCAATTTAAAGAATCTACGTGGCCTCATATTTACGCTTACATTCTCGGTGAATCAAATATTCCTTCTTTGAAATTCTTATGCAATGTTTAATTGTGCAAATTAACGTAGTGAGTTCATAACGTAAAATGGAATTAGTTTTTCTCCTACGATGACAACTAAAACTAGTTTTTTATCTTCGCAGTTAAATTATTTTTATAACAGTATAAGAGAAAAAAATTTCGTTGCGAATATCTCGAAAATGTCAACAATTAAATAAAATATCAGCAAAACAAATTCATTTTTTTAAATAAATAAAAATCATCTTTATAATCATCTTTATAAAATTATGAATTTATAATCGTACATCCAATATCTATAACTCAATATCTTAAGTATCATGAATTATTATATCCACACATGTAAATTTATCTCTCGATTTAACACAAAATTAATCTCATAAATATTATTTAAATAGTTCAAGTAATTCCGCTTACATTTTGCAACGAAGATCCTAAATCTATTAAAAGAAGATGGAAAAATAGATATAAATTTGTATCGAGAAACGAGGGCGACTGAAATTCGCGGACGAATTGTATCTCCCGAGGATCAGCACGTCGGCGGTCGTGCACCGATGTCTCTTTAAAGTTTCATCACGCTCTGTGGCACTCGCCCCAAACCCCCTTTTGCCAGCTACACGTTCCAGCAGCGAGATAGAGAGTTAACCCTTTCCGAACTGGTCCACGATCATAAGAATACTCTTCGCTTGTGCTCATCCCGCCGCTCGTCTGCCGGTTAAGCCCCTTTTGTCGCCTTTTTTGTCGGATTTTTTGCTACCGGACAACCACGTCGGAAAGCCCAATTAGAATCGTCCTATTGTTCGGCCACGTGGTCCGCACGAGCCGTCCACGCGAAAGCGTGCCCATATGGGCGAACGTGCGCTGTGCTGGTGTATGTTAGACGATCAAGTCTCGAGCATTACGAACAGGTAAAGCGATGCATAGGTATCAGATACACGCACGTGGGGTGACATTGACAGGATATGCCAGGACCCTCAATACTCGAGCCAGTATAATCCCCTTCCAATAATTTTAAAGATATTTTTATTTTTATTTTTTTTCGACTATGATATACAAAAAATGACTGTAATACGATTCGATATTTTTTTTTCTAAAGTAGAAAATTCTTCCCAGAAATATATTTTCCTTCATTTTCATATAATTGAATTAAAAGAAGATAATACATTTTAAAAAATTCATGATTTCGGGAAAAATTCAGTTATGTGCGAAAATAGAGAACAAGCAGAGCGAGTATAGCGCAAGAGAATGATGTTAGAGAACTTCACCCACGGACGATATACGGCGCGTCGGAAGAAAAGTTGAAGGGTATATAGGAGGAAGACAGAAAAAGAAGACGAAAAAGGAGCGATAATCCGTCGAAATTGACACCAACCAGCGCTCCCGGTGAGATGCAGATTTGATCTATCTGTCACGTTTGTCTGAGAATATTAATTCTCGTCCGTGGGTGAGGTTTTTCTCTGGCAGTTTTATGGCTCCTTTCCGACCCTCCCGCGATTTCTCCAGCCATCCTTTCCTTCCTAGTAGAGTCGACGACTCTCCGGACCGCCCGAGGTGAGCGGAGAATTGCTTGCGAATTGGCTGTCGCTCGGGGTTTTGGGATCCTGCAACTTTCTCGTCCTTCATCCTTCCGTTCTCGCGGAAGGAAGTCGACAAGAACGGTGTGCGAGCGATATGTCTAAAAACTAGCGTCAGAAACTTTTTCGGCTATGTATCACACGAATCACCGGAATCAGCCTGCTTGTATGTTATTTTATGCCTTTTCGCTGTTTCATTTTTTGTTTTATTTTGATAATTTAAATATTTTATATATAATGTAAAATTTAATAATATGTATTTTATGAATAATATTTTTTGTCGACGAGATGATAAAAAGAATGACATATGAGTGCGCGCTAATATGAAAATCAACGTGTATCATCAATATGGTCCTTTGAGAAATTTACTTCCGTTTCGACTATCCCAGTTCATACTTTACCTTCTTTCTTCTCTACCAATAGCTGCTTTTCTCGCTTCCTTTGCTCTTACTTAGCGCGCCTCGTGTAAAAGAAAGCTCGTGAGAAAGAGAGAAAGAGGAAGAACGTCATCAAAGCTTACAAAGCTCAAAAGTTCAATATACACGACTTCAGCATGCTACGACGCGTTTAAATTACCAGGTCGAGTGGCTTTTTGATTAATTTTTTTTTTCCTTACATCCTTGTGCCGTAAAACGAGTTCGTCATCCGCGTTTTCCTCTTTCTCTCGGTGGTACACTGTACTACAGAAAAATCGTGTCTGCAAAGGTAGATCTCTCAGATCTTCCGATGAAAGATAGATAGTCCTAGATTTCCAACGTTCTCAAGTATTACTCTCAATTTTTTTAGATTAAACATGCCCTATAAATATAAGTACATTTGATTTTATTTATGATACGCATAAAAATTTCAATTTTATATATATTCTCTGTTGTTGTTGTATCTCTTTAGGGACATATTCTTCTCGTGTTAAGTCATGAAAAACTCGAATAATAAATTCTTTTAATAAATTGAGACTCGGCCTTCTCTGAAAGGGTTAATAGCGAGTGGTCTATTCGCAAGGTTTGCGGTTTGGACGGACAAACTGAGTAACGGAGGACATAAAGGCTCGTGAAGCGCAGTCTGACCAATCCTATCGCGAAATGGTAGTGACCACAAGGAGTATGTTACGCGACCATTCGAATATTCGTTTAGAGGCTGGAATCGTACCGGTCGACATATTCATGATTTTAACAGCTTTAGTTCTTTGTCGCGCGACACTCTGCGGTGGTGAACAGGTTGTAAATAAAAATTCACTGGAAAAAATCTGTAAGCTACGGTTACAGGATATTGAATAGATATATATTATTGACAGTAATATGATCTTTTATATTTTAGTAATACAATATGTGTTGCTTGATAATTGATTAAATTTTATTGGGATTGTTGAATTTTATTCTATATACATCTAAATTACGAAAAAATTAGATAATTTTCATTTATCTATATTTTTAAAATAACTAAAATTGTTTGAGTTTCTTTGAAGTGTATTTGACATTTAATGTAACGAAGGTACACACCATATATCCTGATGTTTTTTTATATTATATTTTTTATATTATTTAATTCCTTTGTTTATTATGAATTCTTTTTGGTATATATTGAACACTTCGTTACTGCGATATAATATTTATCTCAGCTGGTTATTTAATTAATAGGTTCAGTAAAATGATTAAAATCACCCGCAAACTATCCACGTGGACATGATCCGTTGTATGTTGTCCCTTTTAAGTGCAGCCCTTGTATCGACGACAAAGTGCATACGTCGCATACGTTAGCTAATCGATATTTTAATATTGTCACACGCCATTCCGGATTAAAGGCCTTTATGTGTGTTTGTTGTGTGCATGTATGTGTATATCATGACGTCATTGAGCGGCAGATGTCCAAAAAGATTTCCGAGAGTGCGACACAATGTCCTTTACACGATTAAAATTTGCTCGTATGCATAAAACCGGGCATAACACTTACGGTGCGATCGCAAATAATCCCTTTCAACTTGTGTACAAAATGTTTGAGCATTGATATGACCAAAAAGATATAATCTCATAATTTCAGAGTCATTCAAAATTTATAATAGTCGTTTGATTCAATTTAAACATGTTTCATTACTAAAATTTAAATAAATAAATAAATATATATATATATATATATATATATATATATATATAGGTATAA
>NW_017259245.1:2074190-2082071 GCF_001594045.1 Atta colombica
ATGTAAATATATTTTATTAGTTTAACAAAATTTACTTAATTTCTATTTATCGAGCATTAACGAACAGTTATTTTGATCATAATTGATTATTGCATGAAAATTACTCAGCCTTTTATTTATTTTAAATTTTGCAAAAAATAATTTACATTTGTATTTCAATACTTCAAGGAGACAAACTTAAAAAACTTATAGAAACGTAATATATTTTAAGAAAAATTAGTAGAAGGGAGTTCGTGTTAAGTCTTCCGTAAAAGGGTTGAAAGGAAGTATTCGTAGGATGACCGGGATTCGAATCGTTGTTAAACAATGGCGTTCCGAACGATTTGCCCGTAAACGTCGCATAGGCCAATTTGACGGGCAATTTCTGGAGAAAATCGGTCGGTCACTATCGTTGGAGGACCATCTCATGTACAGACATATTGTTCATTTGATTCCGGTGTCCCTTCTGAACACGAATCCTATTTCGATCCACAGAGAAAAAGATTTCTTTGACTTTAATAAATTTTATTGTATTCAAATAAATTTGTTATTTCGGCATATGATCCAAACAAATCAATGTTTGAATTAATAAGTATGATTGTTTGAATTTACAATAATGTATATCTTCGTCTTAAATATATTATTTATTTGAACAGACAATATCTTTGGCATTCGCGTGACCAACTGTATGACACAATTGATGTAGCACTGCTCGTTTAATCTTGTTGTTAGATATACTAGTTAGATAAACCGTTGTTTTCATAATTCCAGTAAAAAAATATAATGGTTCTAAGAAAGCAATTATTTGGAACAATCTCTATCAATATAATTTATCATTTTCAAATAAATAATTTGTTTCATTATAACCAAATAATATATTATTTGATTGAAAGATATTACTTTAAATAATGTTATTTCTATCAAACAATAGGTTTCTCGAATAAAATAATATAATTTTTATTCAAATAAATAATGTTTCGTACAAGCATATGTTTCAATGAAACAAATTTTAGTTAAATAAATAGGAATATTAAATCCAACGAAACCTTTTTCTCTGTACCTTTAAACTTCTCTAAACGAGTATACGTCTTGAAAAATATTGAAATTATATGTAAATTGTATTTTAATGTGCAGATATTTTCTCTCTCTCTCTCTTTCTCTCTCTCTCTCTCTCTCTCTCTCTCTCTCTCTCTCTCTCTCTCTCTTTCTCTCGTCGATCAATAATTTTCTTCTACGGTTTACTTTCACGTATCTTTAAAGGGTAACCCCCTATAATATAATATTAAATTGAAGAGGCCTAGTAATTATTGTAACTTTTACTTCGTAAGTAATACAAGATAATTACATCTATCTTTATTTTTCACACAAGTAAAGTTTGTTTAAAAAAAATTTTGTGATTATCCACTGATTTATTGTGTGATAGTACGTCAAGATTGTGCAACACATATCTGTTAATCTATTATAATTCTGTACTTATCCGATAAAAAAAAACCATCGCGAGCGATACGCACTCGAATTGCAACCAGCTAGCCAGCCATTTCCTATAGATATGGTCATGAAATCTGGAGAAATAATCCTAACAGATGGCTACCCGCGAGGTTTGCATATGAAAAGCGCTGGGTCGTGAATCAATACACCTTTATTATGCTCAAGCACTTGCTTATCTCTCTTCCCGTCGGCATCTTCCTTCCCCGGGGAAGTCGGCAATATTTTCGACTTCTAGGGAAAAAAAAGAACCGCCTGACCGTTCAGGAAAAGGACGAGGGCGAGGAAAAGTAGCGTGGTGAATGCTCGAAGCGTGAAACAATACATCGAATTTTCGCGCTTCACCACTTTGGTTCTAGCGCCTGTTTCAGGATGACTCGACTGTCTTATCCTTAGTCTCTTTTATGGTTTTCTTCCTCTCTTTGCTTCACATATGTTTTAATTTCTGTCCGAAGCCAATTTGTATTTTTTTCTATCGAAGAATCAAACTGAAGATGACTCGAGAAAATTTTAAAGTCTGAAAAGTTTTACTCATTTCGAACTGCAAGTCTTTTCCTTGACATATATACATAGTTTCTGTTGTTCTTTCATGTTTTCATTTAATTTGAACCGAGAATTATATAACGAATAATGTAAACAAATTTTGGGAAAGAAAAGGTTATTTAAAAAATGTCACGATTTTTCATAAAATTTTGTCTAGAGTCTTGTAAATTTAATTTTTTCAGAATTTTATTTTTATTAATTTATCAAAAATATTTAATATATTCAATAACAACTTACAAATATTGCCTATCTAAAAAGTACATAAATAAATAACATCATATGTAAGCATAACAAACATTTTTCAAGAAAAATTGAATTGAGAGTTGGAATCTCAATTAAAAAGTAACAATCTTTTTTGTGAAACTTCTACAAAAGTACAGTTTAACTGTACAATTTTTCTTTGAGAACAGAAAGTTGAAGTATTAAAGTATTGAAATATTGAAGTTGCCAGAAATACGATTATACAATTAAAACATTCATATTTTTTATATAAGCTTTTCTTCTCGAACAAAGTTTTTAGTAATTCAGGAAATCATCGAGGATATCTTGCCTATTCATTTACAATCTTTATACCTTATTCCTCTGTGACTTTCTCCACGTCCTTTCTGTCAATCGAAAAATCACGCGCGTCAATGAGATGAGATTGCAACGAGCGTCTCTCATTCTATGCTTGCTATGACGCGTAAACGCTGCAAGCGTAATCCTGGTGAAAGGTCAACAAGACGAGGAAGAAAAGTCTCTCGCCCACTGTCAGGCTCGTTATTCTATTTAGCACCTTGTTATATACAACGAAATGTGTTCTATTGTGTATTGTCGCGCGATAAACTATCATTTATTCGTTGACAGCGCGCGCGACGAGTTCCTAATTTTATTTAAGATTCATTGTCTTCGCATCCTGCTCATCGGACTGATCTCTCAGAAGACATGCCATTTCTACGAACTGTTCTGAGTAATTTCATGTCAATTATAATCGTACGAAAAAGTGAGAAAATAAAATTCTGAAATCACTAAAGATATATTTATATCTTATCATATATCATTCGTGTAATATCAGTTAGATTATTATATATTTGAACTAAATTAGTGGATATTATTATTTACTAGTAAAAAGAACAACTTTTTGTCATAACGATTAGCGAAATAATGTGTTTCTAAATGTAATATACAAAAAAATCTGCCTCAGGCGATCTTTCGGCTTTAAAACAATCTTGAAGCTTTATTTCTAACAAAGATCTTTCCGTATCTCGAACGGCCATTTAATTAGGACCACTTTATTTTGCTCCAACCTTTTGTCTCCGGCTGACTTTCCCTCCCGTCCAAGTACTGCGAGACAGTGAGGTACAATGGGGAGGAGGGGACGAGTCCCGAACTTTTTAATCTCTTACAAGAGGAAGTATACCCTTACTACAACGCGCTTGTATTTATCTCGTCTAAGAAGTTTCTTCCTGAATAATGCCGCGTGCGTATTTATTTGTCTGTTGCGAGACGCTCGCATTCTCAAATTCGACAAGTCTGATTTTATTAAATTAAAAGAGAAAGAAATTCATGGTAGTTTGAGAAAAAGTTTCGTAGCCAAAATGTTCCTTTAATATTGAGGTGGCTTAAGAACTATTTTATTCTGTAAAAAAATTGTACTTGCATTAAACAATTGATTCTATTCGGACATGTTCACGTTGAAAAAATATCTTATTTAAATAAAATTTTGGAAAAAGACAACATTAAATTAAAAATTAATACATTGTATGGACGCGCGCGAAAATACTTTTGTAAAAATGATTAATTGATATTTTAAGCGATTTCGTACTGTTTCTTAAGCTGTTGTAAATTTAAATCTTCCTCCTCAATCCCTGACGTCCGGCATTATGATTCGAGAGAATATGCTGTCCGGATAATGTTCCACGGTGCTTTTACTCGCAAAGTGAGGGTCGCCCTTAAGCACATGGTGCGTGCATCCTCGGCCTTTCTCTCCCTTTTTCAACAATCCTCTCTCATTCCCGCCAAGGCGACATCGAATTAATAAAATCCCACAGATTCGCGCGACGGGCATCTACTGTGCTAGGGGTGTGAAAAATGGCTGAAAATCTGATATTCCGGATTAAAAACATTGAAATTCAAAACCCGTCCCTCCCGCATCATAAGCTTCCGCGCGCGCCATAGGGAAGGAGGGTCGAGAAGTCGTTAAGGGTCAGTTTCAGCCGCATGCCGTGGTAACCGACCCCCGTTGGCCCACAACGATCCTCTCCCTCCACGATGCTCTCCGACAACCACCGTTCTACGAGGATATTATTTTTAAGCTCCCGCAACTCGCCAGCCCGAATCGCAATTTGACACAGACGCGCCGTTTGAATTCTGAATTCAATCTGCCGGGTCCGATCTCTGTCCCGATTTCGCGAAATTAAGGGTGGTTCGAAAATTGATAGCGTAGCTCCGAGGCATGTATGCGCACATGTTATGTGTGTACGTGCGAGTTTTACGAGCTGCCGTCACATACTCGCGAAATTACCGTGAAGCTTCAAATCCTGTCGTCAGATTATTACGATATATCTAGAGCCTTATAATCAGCTTATCCATAGTTATAACCTGTCGAATTATATTAACCTCGTCAACGCAATGCTCTTTCGTTTTCTCATTAAAAAATAAACTTCAATTTTTTATAAATAACCGTATATATATCGAAAAGGTTTATCAAGAAGAAGAATTACGAGAATTTTTATATTTTATCTTAACACATGAAATGTTCTGTGTGAAGATTTTCAAAAATATTAAAAGATAATACATATTGTATTACTAAATGTTGATTACAAAACATTTGCGAAAACACATGAAAGAATTGAATTTATAATTATACATAAGTGATGAATTTAAAATTTCGTTTCCATTTTGTAAATTTTGTAGAATTTGTTATATTTAAATTCCCGAATAATTAAATTTCCTTGCTAAAAAAATGCTAAAATAAAATTCTTCTTCTCTCTTTCAAAACAATGGACGGTAAGCCTTAATATCACGACATCGATATATCTGTTTCAGAACCAAGGTGGTTACAGTGCTCGCAATGTTCTCGACGGTTGTGCTCAGCATGGGAGCTCCTTCAGCATGTACAGAGCATGCACGGTGCCCGCCTCTACTGCTCCTCCTCCTCGTCGACGAACTCGTCGTCGAACACTCCGGCGCCTAGTCCACCGACGCCTACGCCGACGCACGCGCATCATTTAAGTCCACCAAATCATCTAAACTTAAGCGGCAAGTCCACTGGAAGTTCCTCGGCAGCGAACTCTTCCGGCGGTACAAATACGAGTGGCAGTAGTGGTGGCCGACAGCAGCTTCAGACCTCGTCCTTAGTGGGCGATCCTCTTCATAGTTTTTTGAGGCTACCCCAACACTTGGAACGAAGTTTCCCGCCTATGTTCAGGCCCGACTTCCTCACCTTGAATCCTCTAGCAGGATACAGAGGTCTTCAAGAATTGCAAACCGCCACGCGGAATCTGCAAAATCTGGGCGATCCGCTTCGCGGTATGGATGGTTTAAATCTGGGGGATCCACTAGTACGCAGCTCATTGGATTCCCTAAATAATGCCCGGAATCTGGCGAATCTGGCCGAACTCTCGCACGGCCGTGGCCTCGGAGGCCAAGCACACCCACCACCACTTGAAGCGAACCTGGATTTTTACTCAGCGCGCCTAAGGAGCCTCGCTAATCCGTCCTTAGGCGCGGCTCCACCTACACCTAGCGGTAATCCTACGACGAATCCCCCTCCTCCACCGGTACCACCAGTACCGTCAGTTCCTGTCGCCAGCAGTGTTCAACAACAGCAGCAACAGCAGCAACAACAGTCGCAGCAGCAACAATCTCAGCCCCATTCACAGTCAGTGGAACCGCCTAGTCCAGCCTCAGCCAACCCTGCAAATTTAATCCATAACAGTCACCAAAAAGAGAATTCGCCGCCTTGTTACAGTCAAAGCCCTGTGGGTCATCATAACAATAATAATTCAACCGACAGCGAGAAGACTAGCCCGCCAGTAGCCTCTACGCCAATTATTACTGATTCTTCGTCGGAGACAGTGTACACATGCGAAATCTGTGACAAAAAGTTTCGCTTCCAATCAAACTTGATCGTTCATCGTCGCAGTCATCGAGACAAAGAAAGGCAATACCAGCAACAAGAAAGCACGCAAGATAATCAAAGTACGCCAACGAGATGCGAAGTGTGCGAGATTGAAGTAGCGAGCTTCACCGAATTGAGGAAACACATGAGGAAGGAACACCAAGATCACTTAAATTCTGCCGCTAGTCCGCAAGGCAGTGTTGAAACGGTGCCTGACGATGGGTCCAGCTGCGATGAAAATATGGACCTGGACGAGATGGACGAGAACGAGCAGAAAAACGAGCGAGAGGATGCAGAGGAAAATACACCAGAGGATCTAAGCACTACACAAGGACAAAACGGCGAGGAGAGCGTAGGTCGAGTGGAGAAACCGGCCAGTTTGGTGGGCGATCTCATGGAGAAATTTGGTCTGAGTAACATTGCTCAATACTCAGAAGCTTATCGACAAGCATTACAAGAAAATCATCGTAGCGGTTTCCTCAAAACTGAATCGCCGTGCAACCTCACTAATACGCTCAACAATAACAAGGAGAAAGAAAGTGCTCTCTCGCCCACAAATTTTAATTCCTCAACAACGCCGAATATTTTTTCTGGCCAAGGATTTCCTAGGTCCTCAGGACCAGATTTCGGAGGTCTTTGGCTACCTAGTCCGCACTACCTGGAGAATAATGAATTTCGTAAAGCGAGCAAAGCAACGACGTCCAGTTTAGCGCTCCAGGGCTTGCCAAGTCCGTTGCTGAAGAAGGAGCGTAGCGGCCGAAATGACACTTGCGAGTATTGCGGCAAAGTTTTCAAGAACTGCTCAAATCTAACGGTGCATAGGCGGTCGCATACTGGCGAGAAGCCGTACAAGTGCGAGCTCTGTTCATACGCATGCGCCCAGAGCTCGAAACTGACCAGGCACATGAAGACTCATGGCCGACACGGCAAGGACACGTATAAATGTCGTTTCTGTGAAATGCCATTTTCGGTGCCGAGCACGTTGGAAAAACACATGAGGAAATGCGTAGTGGTAGTGCAACAGGGTCCCAAGTTGGACATTCCGTACCCAGTAATCAAAGACGAAGACTCTTCGCTTAGTAGCAAGGATACTTGATCCTGGAACGGAAGCCTACCACCAATCCCGCCGCTGTGGCCGCACAGGCCGCCTTATCCGGTATATTGAAGATGAAGGATTTTCTTCTTCAGGGACCTCGAGAGTTCCTCTCTCGAAGAGATGAACAATTTTGTGGGTCCCGCAAGATCGGATTTTAACGAGATGGTGCGACCTCAGAAAGATCTCTTGACGCGAAATGTCCGAGGTCACCTCTCGGGATTAGGAGGGGTGGTAGGTCGATGCATGATCTCGAGAATCTTTGACCGAACTGCCTGGAAATGGTCAGTCGAGTCAATAAGTTGTAAAAAAATTATAGAATTGAAAGATCTAGCGTAGCTAGAGTTTCGATTAAGTTTGGAGAAGAAAGAATCTTCACGCGATCGCGAAGATTGAATGCAATCATGAAGGCGACGCGTATAGGTGACGCGAAAAAGCAACAGATAAAAAAAAAGAAGGTATTCAACAAGAAACTCTACTCTGCGTTTTAACTCTCTAGAAAACGAACGAATGGTTACCAATTTGCGAGTCTCAGCACACACAGCTATTTAAATTATATATATCTCTATAAATATAGTTTATAAACTATGGAAAAAGACACTATAAAATATAAAGCTGCATATATATATATACATACAGATAAAAAATAAATAAATATACATATATATATAAATATATA
>NW_017259245.1:2082095-2082350 GCF_001594045.1 Atta colombica
TATACATATTGTATAACGTAACATATATATATATATATATATAAATATTATGAAAATCTGCACTGGCCGTGTATTATATAGGGACAAATTGGAATGCAGTCTTTTTGTACATTACATGACGTCGCTTCGTAAGAACGCGTCAATGGAACCGACGCGTCTTTTTAAAATGCATCGATTTCCTTAGCATATGAGGAGAACTGGCAACTTCGATGATTATGTATGTACATATTTAAAAACATCGATATTTGAACCACT
>NW_017259245.1:2082450-2100234 GCF_001594045.1 Atta colombica
TGCGTGCGGTATATATATATATATATATATACACACATACATATATCAATATGTATAGAATAATTGAGAATATTTGATTTAAGTAATATATGATGAAAAGAGAAGCTAGTATCTATAAATTCTAGCTCGATCCTATGTACAATGTAATTATATCTATTATCGGCGACTTTATTATCTTTATTATTAATATTATTATTACACTTATTATATTGTCTTTATTATTATTAACATTATTATTGTTTTGTAACATGATTATTGTCATTATTACTATTATTACTATTATTATTATTATTACCATTATATTATTATATTTGTCACTATTATCATTACGGTTGCAGTAAGTTTAAGCGCCGCTTTCATTATTTTATTCCGATATTAAATTATTATCACAGATGTTTTTAAAGGTTAAGGAAATGCCAAAGTTGTTTAGGTTTATAGCCGCTGATTTTGCATCGCGCGACGTGCCCATTGAGATAGAGGAATCGTCATTTAATCAGAAAAATTGTAGAAACTGCATTTCTCACTAAAGACTGTCTTGATACTGATCGTAATCTAAACTGATAAATTAATCGATCCTACGGACAATCTTGGAAAAAAATATTCCAATTTCGATAGAATTCCTGCTTCGATGGTCACCTCGCAGCTACGTCAAGAATATCATCAGCATGCTTTGTTCGTTGATTATATTTATTGTCGTCACGGTGTCGAACCGTGCTCGGCTTTCGCGGGATCGATACTAAATATTGATCCAGCGAAAATCGTCCCGCGACCTGACCGAGGCGCAATCAGAATCGAATTTCCGTTTTCTCTCGTCCTCGTCCAAGACTGAGGCTTTCGGACGAAGCGACGATTGTTCTACAAGTTTTTGCGTTCCGTTTTAAGTAGCGAAATAATTTTTCTTTCTACCCTTCCTTTTGTTTTTCTCGACGACGCCTCGTCGACATAAACGTTTTCGAAGAGAACTGTTCCTAAAGAGAGATATATATATATACATATATATATATATATATATATATATAAATATACGTAGGCAATAAGGTAAAAAACGAAAATAATTTCGCGATATGTGAGAGAGACGAAAGAATGCGAGTATCGATGTGATTGCGTGTCTTTATGTGATTTCATTGTGCGTGTTACCTTCTCGTTCCGGAGATGAATGTTGCGCGTGTGCGTGCGGTCGATGGTGAGAACGCGAAAAAGAGCATAAAGCGATTTAAAACTCATATCAGATAGTTCTCTCGATGTTAGACGTGTACGGCCCTAGATAAAAAAAAATCTCGTTATCTAGTTAAAAGTTTGTTAGATTGATTCCTGAAATACGTACATGCCAGGCTCCGCGTTTATACAACAAATGTAAATAATGGCACTGCCCGTAGCGATGATTCGGAAGCAGAAAGAGAGCCGCATCGTCGAAAAGTTATTTAATGATCATAATAAAAAAATGATAAGTTTACAATTTTTTTTCTTTTTTTGTGCAACGATGTGTTTTGTCGTTCACAATGATCGTGAACGAAAATTGGATCTAAAACGATCGAGCGAGATATGGGGATGATAATCCCCTTCGAGAATTCGCGGAATGAATGGAGAGAGAAAGAGAGCGAGAGAGCGAGAGAGAGAGAGAGAGAGAGAGAGAGAAATTTTTGATCGAGCACCGTGTGTGTAATCGATGAAATAAAAATTCTGCGGCACGTCACCATACACGAATACGCGTACTTTGATTTCGGAAAATTCTTCCTCCTTCTCTACTTCCTTTTTTTTTATTCATGTTTATCCCACATAGGACCAAATTCCCTGCCTCATCAAAACAAAGGAGTGACATGTGTCAAATGCAAATCTCGCGGCGGGCGATCGGATCGGCGGGATGCGACGAGGACAATAACGAATTTAGGCGACATGAAAGAATATCTTTATGCTAGTGAGATACACGATAAACGCTGTAGTCGTGATAAATCGTAATGCGAGTCCGATATGGAAATTGCTACTGACAATTCCTGCTTCGTTCGCACCAAGTCGCGAAATGGTATTTAACGTGTAATCTAAAATATGATATTGCATAAACTCCTCATTATCTCGATTAATTGATGTATTGATAATAAATTAATCTGACTGTCCTGTCGTATCCTCCGGTTGGTTTCTAACGTTTCTACAGGGTAAATCACATAAAATGCTAAAAGATAATCCCAAAACGAACATCAGGAGTATAGTCGAGCAAAGTATCTAGGCAGTCGATATAATTTAAAGCTACGAAGTATTTCCTATAATTATAATAAGAGAGCGAACGGAAGAATTTTTTTCCATAGAGTCGATTACGGGAAAAAGAGATGCAAAAGGGAAAGATAATATCGTAGCAGGGAAATTGGATTTTTAGGAAATCTTCTGATCCAGGGTAAATAATCCGAAGCTCGGTTTCTAGGGACAGAATATGTGACTGGGTTAAACCTGGCATTGAACACTTTTAACCGAGAATCGACATTAAGGCAATACGAAAAATAAAAAAAAGCCCAGGCATCTCCGAGTAAACTCCGGCCGAGGCTTGCGACAAACGTTGGCCGAGCTTTACCTCGCAGGGGTCCCTAATTGTAAACATAGCAGATACGGTGTATGTCTTGTGCGATTCAAATAAACGACATTGTTTTTAAATAACCTATACTATTTGAGTTTCTTTCATTCTTATCCTCTTGCCTATTTATTCTTCCAGTTTTGATACGCCAATTGCGTAACAAATTAATCCTTATAAATCTTTGTAATTATATGTATGTATGTATATATATATATATATATATATATATATACTCTATGTCTACTATAATACATATGTTTCAATTTTAAATAAAACAATAATTTGGACATTTTGTGCTTTTTAACTTTTCGATATAATATCTTCAGAATCAATAATAAATAATAATAAAGAGTTTAGATCTTCATCAATTTAAATATAAAATTTTTATCAATTTTACTACATTTACAATTATAAATTTCTAAATTTCCAGAAAAGTCAAAATTTTTCGCGGGTGATGATAATCACACACTTTTTTGTATTTGTATTCATGAAGTCATTTATAATTAATTATATATATTTTAAGTTATCATGGTTAATTCTTTGGAAAATGAGCGACTTTTATAATTATCTGTCTGCGACATTAATTTCCGATACGCGTCTGTCAAACGTGCGCGTAGAAAGCTCGTTACATAAATTGTTTAACTCGTCCCGAGTCACTATCATTCGCCGCCCATTGCATAATACGTTTCGCAACAGTTTAAAACATAATTAAAATGAATTCATCACGTCACATCGTTCTTGATAACAGAAAAAATATTCCAGCATTTTTTTGTTTCGCTATCAATAAATATAATGTAAATATTCTATTATAATAAATCTATTCATTATCAATACGATCTTTAATATTAATATTGTAGTAAATCTACTTATTATCAATATGATATATTTAATATTAGTTGGTTTTTAAATTTATAATTTACAATTCGTAAATAAAATATTGTAAAGAAAAAAATGTATATATGTACCATATTTACTTATGTATACAGCCGTTGCGTTGTTAAAAATCGCGTAACTGTTTAATAAGGAATCAATTGTGCCATCTAGCGTGAAGCTGTAACGATGCAAGCAAAATCTCAGGTAAGGACAATCATGCAGCACCTAAACGGAAATACTCTTGTATATCAGGTTGCTCTTTCAAAGGCTTGTTAAGGGTAGTTGGCTTATGTTAGCGTTCATTTTTCAAAAATCTATTTCAATTTATAAAAAATAGATAATAATTGTTTAAACATATTCTCGCTATGTTTTTTTCTTTAATGTTATTATCAATAAAATTGTTGTAAATTAATAATTAGATAATAGATTAATTATATTTCTTATGTATCTACGAAACAATTATAATGCATAATACAATATGTGATACACAATTTTAATAAAAAATAAATTATTTTCGCAAAATATATAATATATTATATTTATGATATATATATATATATAAAAAAAATTTATATGTACAAATTTGTACAAGCTTTCAAATAAATCTTTTTTCTGCTAAGGAAAAGAAAGAATTTTAATTTTCCATGTCGGAAAATTTGCTAATTCATTCTCCTATATTCTATTAACTTGCGAAATTATGTATTCCATTATTTTTTAAATAAAAATATAACAAATTATTTAATAAGACTTTCGTGAATCAAAAATAATCATTTATATCAACATATAATTTGCAAAGATTTTGAACAAATGCAGATCTAAAAAAAATTCTTTTATATTAATTTATCATTTAAAAATGGGATAAAAAAAATCATCGTTGCTTTGTCTTCTACTCCCAATTCGCAGGAGTAAACTATAAAATACTCATATCGATTCAACATTATTACCGTTTCTTATTTTCCGTCCTATTTTCGCTTGCTTCGCTTTCGCATCGAGATCATTCCATGAATTCCTCGAAAACCTCAAGCGAAATATAGATCACAATGTCCGGGATCTACGTCAACATCAGATTAATCTGCTGCTCAGTAATCGAGAGAAAGAGAGAGATAGAGAGAGGGAAGAAGAGGAGGAACAGCTTTCAAAGCTTTCTCGGTACACGTCTGCCGGTCTCAGTCCGTGTTTCGTGGCAATCGCCTCGGCGGGAGCAAACAGCGGCATCAGAATGCAAAGTTAGGACAATGCCGTTAATTTTTGGTCGGCCCCCATTGTTCCCCGGGCATATTCATCTGTCAACTGGCGAACCGACTTCTGACACGTTCTGCAGTCGACGCATTCGCGCGATCGAGCCGGAAGGATCGAGACGTCCCTTTCTAGTCAATCCCTGATTCCTGCTGCGAAACATTCTCACCTATCTAGGTAATGTTGAAAATTTCGTGTATATGCGAGTGTGTATAAGAAAAAACGCGAAATTAATCTTAGGCAGCCGAAGAATTCACTAAGTTTCCACGGATGATCGCGGTCAATAGTTTCGCCGGTCTCTCCTTGGGTCGTCTGAATGCGTGTTAACTAAGGTGACGTCACTACAATGGCGGACACTAATCTGCACGTCAGAAACAGAGGTGCCTCTGCATTCACTTCCTTTGCCAACCCTTTGCTCCGCCGTTTCCGTCCCTGATCTGTCGGTTTCCCAGACAAAATATGTCAAACACTTGCACCACCCCCGAATTCCATTGCGACCATTTCCGCGTCGTAAATAGCAGGAATTTATTCTTATCGCGACTATTTTCTGCCTCAATAATAAACAAGTAGCGAATTGCTATCGTCTATCTTCATAAACAAACGTTTTCATGTAAAAAGTATTGTAATAAATATTACTTATCAATTACGTGTTTCATTTAAGTGCAATTGTGAAATTAGAATATTTATAAACAAAGAAGCAATTACAATTGCACAGAATTTATAAAATTATTTGGAAAACAAAATTATTTTATATAAGATTGATATTAAATATTCGTAAGAAATTCTTCGACCTTCTGCACCTTTTGTCTAATCGTTAAAATGTTTATTCATTGTAATAAAATTATTCGAATTGTATTTGAAAATATACTAAACGACGTTATTATGTAAATATCGATAAACATTTTTTAGATGTCTGTACAATATAAAATTTATGTAGATATTTGAAAAACAATGCTTATAAGATGTAACATTATTATATCTTTTCAGTTGTTATTCAAAATTTATCACAGACTTTAAAATAATGTAATGTATATTATTGACCATAAAAAAATATCAATCATAATAAAAAAAATTTTGTCAAATCAGCAAGTACGAATAAGTTTACGTTTACAGACAGCTCTATCAATACGAATAATTTCTGATTCACGCGATAATACGCTGTTGCTTGTGGTACCTCGCTATTCCTGTTTCTCGCACCCATAGTACCCGAACTCGAAAAGCACCGATGCAGTACACGGTTGCCTGCTAATAGGAGGTACAGTCCAGTCAATAAAACCATCAGCTGTAGTGAGCTTAGGGCAGGGTTGCTATACACCCTGCAGCATAAGAGAATTTCAAATATCGACGTTGAGTTAGAATCCTGATTCGTACTCGCTAACTGATGAAAAACTACTCGCATTAAATACTTGCATTTACTTGCGATACAAAGTTATAATTTTTAAATTTTGTTTTGTTCTACTACTATTATCAATCCTATCAAAATTGCAATATATATTATCAAGGCACTATATCAAAATATTATTCATAAAATTCTCTCTTTATAAATTATGTAAATTTGAATAGTGAGAGAAAAATTATGTAATTTTTTAAAGAAAATTAAATAAAATTTATAAATTTGCCAGTTACTTTTGTACTAATTATTTTTTATTGTGATACAAAATTATTTTTATAAATAGTCAGTCTAACTTCAGCCGAAAAATTTAATTAAACGTATTTTTTTGTAAAAAATTTAATTAAATATTAATTGTCATTTTTTAATTACAATACTTTGTAAAAAAAACTTTACACTAAAATATATTAAATAAACAAATGAGCAATTAGTCAGTTTATAGAACATCAAGATAATTTCATTAAACATAATGATCCTTTATCGCACATTGCCATGGTGCGTTGTTGCCTCGGTGTCTCCCTGTTGTTATCTCGCGGAATTTACAATTTTAATTCAGCAAGTCGCTCGCACAGTCTAACAAAAAACTCACGGTAACGGAGGTTAAGTGCCTAGGGAGACCATGAAGCTCGAAGTTTGTTAGATCGCGGAATTAGTCGGCTGTTAAGCCAGATAAGCAGTCAACATGGACGAAAACAATTGCGCTGGATTAGCCAGGATACTCCAACGGCGACAGCGACGCCTCGTCCTCGGTCAAAAGATTAAGTAATGATCATTCGTCTTCCGTTTAAAGAGGTTGTGTGCTTCGTGTATATCGCCCGCCGACTGGGTTGGGAAGGGAGGAGAGAAAAAAGAAATAAAGAGAGCGAGAAGTCGTTTTATCTCGCGAGACCTCCGTGAGATCTCGCGGAGTTACTCGAGCAAATTTGTCGAATTATCTTATCGTTGAACATCTCGTCGTGTCTCGGCACCGCGATGTCGAATTAATTTCAATCTCATTACGGCCGATACTCTGCTCGCGACTCTGTCCCACTCGGTTTCTCGATAAAGAACCGGTGGGGAAGTATTGTCGAGCGGGATTCTCGATCTCGTTGGCTCTTTTCCTGAATTGAACGGATTAAATTCCTAGATCCATTACACTCGGATATTCTTGGACGCGCTCACGGTAGGAAAAATTTGATCGTCGTGAACGCGGGATAATACAGTAATAATTGCTATTATTCTCATTCAAATCAAATTGATAGTATTGAATTTATTTTACGATATCGCCTATATTCCATTGCTGTAATTATCTAGACCTTCTCGATCAATTTTACATTTCTCCAACACAACATTCAATAATGTATTTTCCGACTAAATGCAAAAATTGCGCGCTAAAGTCCTCGCGGCGCGCCTTTTACACGGTTTATGAGTGTAATGTACAATTTGCTCAAATAAGTATTTTTATACGACGCAACATACTGTGTGTTGTTATTTTCTTTATTTTATCGCAGAAAAAGAGACAGAGAGAGAGAAAAAAAGAGAGAGCTATATAATTCAATTTCCGTGAGCGTGCATCCTGTTAAGGTACAGATCAGCGATATTTCCCGGCGACAGAATCCACCCCCGAAGGGTCAGCATTCGTCTGAGAGAAGGGTGGATTTGACCAATCGGATGCGTGGGTTGGCCACCCTTCTGCACTGACCAATCGAGATTCTGTACGACGTGCCTATTCGCACGATTCATTTGCGCGTACATGCTCTAACGAGCTAACACCGCCGCGTCGAGTTTGAGAAAAATCTGCACTTTAGACTATACGTGATTAAAAAAAGATACTTATCGAAGAAAAGTAAGACGAAATTACACTTCATACACTTCGTACAAATCTTATCTCACTTTTTGAGATTTCTCTAAAGATTCACATAACATCTCTCCAAATACATATATAGTAAATGCGAATTTACTATTTAACATTCAATGATCATTTATTGTAATAAAATTATGTACCCAATTTTTTCGGGAATAATATCTTATTAGAACTGATTGTTTTGTGAATTCTAAGTTCTGAAGTAATAGAAATCTATATCTTCTCCTTTATGCGGAATTAATATTATAGAAATATCTTCAATATATATGTCTACACTCAAATACAATTACTATGTATATTATCAATAATGAAGTAGCATTATATTGATTGACAGCAACCTCACATTAACTGGCTACAACTAAATTTGGAAAACATAATTACTGCAATAAAATTAACATAAATGTAAAGAAAATGGTATTAGAAAATGGTATTAAATGATAAATAATAAATTAAAATAGAATATATTAAGTAATAAATGATTTTTAAATTCTATATTATATGAATGAATTATAAAAAGCGAGAGAAATAAGTTGTTGGTTTTATATAGTGGCGCTAAAATTTAACTCCATTATACAGTCAAATAGAGCATGACAGTATAAATAAAGCGAGTCGCAGCAAAGTGTATCACGGATTCTTTCGCGAATTATATATAACAGTAAAAAATGACAAATAAAACTTAACATCGTCATCAACAAAGGCAAAATTAAATCACATTTTATTTTAAAAATAGAAGCGTAATTAGTTGCAACGTACATAAATTGTTAATCAAAATTCTCTCAAATTTCCGTTTCGATATTATCGTTAAAGGCGCGAGTGCCGCGTGGCTTTTGCAAAATTCAGACTCGGCGGTAGGAAGGTAGGTATACCAGGTCGGCGAGATAATAATGATGAAGTTCGGTGTCCGTGTAGCCGAGTGGCTGGCGAGACCGAGGAGGGTTGAAGCCGGCGGAAGGAGAAAGGCAACTCCGTCCGGAGGAGGGAGGGGCGGTGGTGGGTTATACATTTGAGTACATAAATGTATGTAACTCCGAGTTTGTGTTGGAGTGGGCGTCGGCCATCTTGTCCGGTGGGTATTGACCGAGGCGACCGCCAGGCAAGAGAGACATGCCATGGCGGACAAACCACCCTCTAGCTACTACCTCCGGCATTAATTGCTCTTATTAGTTAAATCCGCGCGCGTACTCGTCATCGTTGCCGTTGTCGGTGTGACGCGGTGACATGCAACGGAAAAATATCAGTCTTGTCAGAGGATTGTTCCTTGTTTACTTGCGTATGTTAATATTGGCATGCGCGTGGAGAAGCCGGAGGGTATAGTTGAGGACAATGTAAATACATGTTATTTACGATGTGCAAAATTCATATGAGCGAAAGAGTTGCTTTTACTTACGAGAAAAGCGTGTATACGTTGCGGCCGATATACAGTTTGTCACGTTCATTCTTTGAAATCTTCAAGTCAGGTAAAGAATTACTTATTATTGAAAGACTAGAAGCTATTAAACTGCAATTGTACGTCTTGGTTCAAGTGCCGTTGAAAGTATTAAAGTGACTATATTGGAAATTTTATTACTACTGTTCTTGTGGAAAATTTAATAGTGCCACTTGAACTATCAATATAATTTTCAATAGTAATTTCGTTATAGCCGCGTAACTTGATAATAAGTATGATTTGCTGTATGATAAAATTATAATAGAGAAAATCTTTAAATTAATATTATAAAGGAAATATATGTAATTATATTTCATTATTACGTAACGTGAATTTTATATTTATCGATTATCAAAAGCATTAATTCGCCGTGTTCAAATTTAGATTCCACTGTGATATCAAAAGTGGAGTTGTCCATCTCTCGAGCGATAAATACAAGATGACACCGAGGATATTAGATTCAAAATCTCCTTTATAAGGATCTCCTTTATAAGGTGCAATTATTATACGAAATTAGCCGCGGTTAAACTCACCGGTAACGAAACGCTTGACAAGCTCTCACAGCTGCATCCTTAAATAAAAGTTTCGCCCGTCGGAACTTTACCGATATAACGCTCAACCTTTCTCAACATAATTTATTCCACTGTTTTGATTTAAGTATGTACTTATTAAGATGCATAATAAAATGCGAACCATTTAAAAATTATTCGCATTCGGATGGCTAATCGTTGAAAAAATTTAGTAAGATTCGTAAAGTTAATCAATAATTATTATAAAGTCGCTATCTTTTATCATTCAGTACATATAAATTAATTGTAGTATGTACGTCACTCTAAGAAATTTATAATTATATTATTTTTGCAACAGATTAATTGCCACGAGACACTTAATTGATTCACTTAAACATTCATATTATACTATAAGTGCTATCGGTATCTCATCTGTGTTATTCCTATAGGAGAAATAATTCATCGACGATTATTGTATTTTCGATTTAACCCATATTCCAATCAAATCTCGATATATTGGTCTTATATTCTCGGAGCGTGTTAAAATTCACAGTACATTCTTGATTTTCATCGTCATCTATTCGTCTCGTTGCCTTTGATAGTTTTCTTTTCTTCATGCTGTCGCGATATCCTCCTAACGGTTAGATTCATTTATATCACGTAAAGCCGTTTATATCATTGAGAAAAATATAATATAATACATTTTTACAAAAATATAATACATTTTACAGAACGAATGCAACGGAATATTTAGAAACTCAATGTACTAAACAAGATGTTTAGTGAAAACCACAGGAAAAATTTTATTTTCCTCTCGAATTTAAATTTAACTACTATTTGCATCTATGTTATTCGTGGCATCCTGATTGTATCTCCACTTGCAAGTCCTTTGCCTGGGTAAAAGATCTTAACATCGTGAAACTTCTCACGTCCAACTGACTTACGTCTTTTGGGTGTCCTGCTTCCTCTATCGTTTATTTTCAAGCACGATTCTAGGTAGCTATTTATTCGCGGTGAGCAATGAAATTCAAAATCGCAAAGTTTCATTACTTTTATAATCAACTAACAAAATGTATTTAATTCTACAATGCAGCTTAGCATATCAAAATAATTCTATAATTTTAGACATTTATTTTTTTATCTATTAATAGTTTTATACACTAAACAAATTGCACCATGAATAATATTAAAATTTTCTATTTCAAATTATGTTATGTTGTTCCGATTAAAAAACTTTTGATCGAATAAAAATATCACATAAAAAAGCATCGCGCGATTCAAGAGATAAATTTATATACAACTTTTATATAAGGTGAAAACAGAATTGTGTATCAAAGGATTAAAGATTGAGCTCGACGACATCAAGTTTCATATTTAATTATAATGAACGTCATGTTGCTTATTGTCACAAGCACGATGATCGAAATTCAACTCGTTTGAGTCGATACGAATGGAACTGAGAAAAATAACGAGTGTTGCTCTGCGGTTCGCGAAAATTCTGAAGGTACGTACGTCCGTTCGTTCGTCTGTTGTTCACTTCCCTTCGCATCGCTTCGCTTCGCCGGCAAAGAGAAAGCGTGTATACGCAGGAGCTCTAATTCACGCCCGGTATTTCGCGCGGCGTGTATTTTAAGGCTGGTCCCGGCTCTAAAATTCCACCCTTGCCCCTAGCGCCTAACCTCAACCCTCTCGCTCTCGCTTGCCCCTTTCATTTTCTATCTTACTCTTCTCCTCGCTGTCGCGGTATCTCTGTTTCCCTCAAATATTCGTTCGCTTTGTCTCGCCTTTATTTTCTCACAACATCACGTTTGTCTCTCTCTCTCTCTCTCTCTCTCTCTCTCTCTCTCTGTTCGTTCTGCTCACTCACTCTTGTGTGTTCCGTTCCTCTGTTTCTCTCCCTCTCCCTTACTCTCGATCGTTTCCCTCCCTCGTACGCGAGAATAACGCAAGCTAGGTAGTACGTACGTACTTGGTACTCGTAGTAGTGAGTATAGCGGCTGTGGATATAAAGGTTGTTCAGTGCCAGGGCAGAGAGGGCGACTAGGGGGTGAGGTGACGGGACAGAAGAGGACGAGAGCGAGACAAATCGAGAGTCAGAGCGAGCGTGGAAAGCGCGACGGAGAGACAGTGTGTAGTGGCAAATGCGAACGAAAGGAGAGAGAATAACCGGGGGAGAGAGAGAGAGAGAGAGAGAGAGAAGTAGAGAGTAAGTGAGAAAGAGAGAGAGTCGAGGTTCTTGGACTCTGTGTAGTGGTGCAAGGGTTCGTTCGACCCTTAAGGGGTTGTGGCTAGCGTCAGTCCCCCGCTGCCCCGACGCTCAGCCACCACCGCGTCCCCTTTACCTACCGCTACCTCCACCTCCTCCTCCTTTTCCTTCTACATCTCCTGCACCACCACCCTACCCCCTTTCCATCTCCTCTTCTACCGCTACTCGTCGACCACCCAGTTAGCCACCCTTGTAGCCACCCTACGGCGAGCAAAACTACCCTACCGCCGGCGGCCATTTTACTCTCCCCTCGCCCTGGACTCGCCAAATTGTAATCCGAGTCCCTGGAATTCCGGGCAAAGCAGCCGTGGTCCGGCCTCAAAGGAGGCTTCCTTCGCCCTCTCGACATACCCCAGGATAATGATTAACGGAGTACTCCTCTTTCTAGCCCTCGCGACTCTGTTCCACACTTCGCAGAACAAACAGAGACGTAGCCGCGTTGCCAAATAATGGCAGCGAAACGCGCGAAAATCCTTCATTTAACTCCGACACCGAGTCAACGCGAATTCACGAGCGATGTTTTTATGGATACCGGCTTTGACACGACAGCATTATGCGGTGCGAATTGTTATGTAAATATGAAACTGCGTGTTTTCTGTATCTTTGCATAAATATTAACAAAAGGAAAAACTTGTATTAATGGAATGGAAATTCTTTCAACACACTAATGTAAGTTTTTTTTATACATATTAGTAGTATTATGTGTGTGCATGTTGTCCTGAAATTTATTCTTTTCTATAGTAAATTTATTTGATTGTTTAGTTGTTCAGTCTTCTTTTTTAATATTATTTTTGTGCTTCATTATACTTTGTTTTCGATAATATTATTCCAAAGTTATAGCATAACAAAGTTCATTAACTCTAAACAATAAATTTACATTTTCGAAAACAGCTATTTCCCCAAAATTATTTTTCGGTATAACACACAACTTTCTATTTAGATATTTCATTAATCGCCATTTGCTCTTAATTAACACTTATACTGTAACATCCCGGCGCTATACGAGCCGAGAAATGCGAGGACAATAATTTTGTATCTCCACGTTCCGTCTTATCTGATTGGGCGAACGGTATCGGCGGGAAATTCACGATTATCTGTTTATGGGACGGTTAATAGGGATCGTGCCGAGTCGCAACAGCTCGAGCTTCGCGTCTGCCCGACGTCGGCCAATAATATCGCACGTACTTACCTGACGGCGCACCTGCAGCTAGCTGCATGAAATTAATGTCCGAGGAAGCAGAAGGTAGGACGGAGAAACATGGGAGCGCAGGATAGGGCCGAACGATTCCTGGGTGGGGCGTTCTCTTGTTCCTTTATTTATCTCGCAATTCTCTGGGATTTGAGATTTGTGCGAGAATTGTATAGTATTTACAATTATTATTAATTACTGCGATCAAACAAAAATTTCGAATTGATCGACTATTCTCCACAGATCTCCACAGATCCGAGAATTAATTAAGTCTCAAATGACTCTTCGGATATCTTGATCAAGAAGAAAATTTCTTCTTTTTAACGAAATTGGCCACACATTCATCGGTCGTTTCTGTAACATAAAAAGAGAAAGAAAAATATTAGATGCAGTGAAGTTTACTTATATTTGGATCGCATTCGGAGTTTTATACGACGGCGTGTACGAAAAATTCTGGATAAAGAATAAACGACGAAACGGTTCTGTCACGGACTTATAAACGACGTGTCGCCTTCGAGCACTATTTATCTAAGTCCAAGGATAGATTTTATCGCCCTGGATATAATTTGTTGTGCAGCAACATTGGTGGTCGGCGCAGCATTTGTCATTCCGTGCGCGCGCCTCTGTGTTGACAGCGCTCGCCTCGTTCCCGGGGTGAAGTTCACCGAAGAAACCGGAATGAAACTGGATCAACCGGTAGTCTGGAACACCCTGTGCAGATTGACCACAATCGCCCGTGTAGACAAATTTACGACAGTGGTGATCAATTTGCTCAAGTCTTCGCTATTCTATATCATTCAATATTATTATATATCTAATAATAATGACATTTACGTTTGCATAAGCATTTCATAGATATCGCTTCATATGACAATAAAAACGTATTAAAGTAAACATCATATTGTCTTTTTCATATCAGAACAGTTTGATTCTATTCGAATCAATATATATAAACAAGGGAAAACAATTACAGTATTTATAACAATTGATAAATTTCGCAAATAAAATTAATTCTTTTAATCATAAATACGCACGAATGTCCAACATCTTTCATTTTATTGTAAACCTCATCATATGCTTTATGTTTCACAATCTGGAACTATATACGTTCTAGATTTAGACAGAATAAAGCAATTCTGTTCTCTGGTTTCTCAGTATACATCTTCCAAGATTACTTTAATAATGGAGATCGCAAGACGGTCCCTTAATAAAAGCACGTGTCGTCGCGAACCACTCGTAATGTTTTACATCGCTCTTACAACTATCGACTCAATCGATTTATGGGATTCCAACTGATCGTTCATTTGAAGAATGCTCGTCGGCAACAGTAGATGCTCCGTCCAATTTTCCGGATTTCTCGTGCACGAACTTCCGCTCTGAAAACGAATCCGAGACGAAGAGATGAGAAAGAGGAACATGCTCTCAGGAAGGAGGGGAAGGGATTGACGTTTCTCCGTCGACGGTTTGCTCTCGAATACACGCTTGCACATATCAATATCGGCCATGCATGACAAGACGCCTGACTGGACACGACGATAAAAACGAAGAGAAATTCCTCTTGCATTCTAACCGTGCCATTTTTAGATCCAGTCCGATACCTAGACAAAGTCACGAATTTCTACCTGTTAAACAGAATAATTCACTTTAAAAAATTGCGATACTTACAAATAACAATTAATATGATTCATTAAAACAGCATAAATTAATTTCTTCATTGATTGAACAGAAATGATTGCAGTAATAATTGAACGAATAATAATTTTCTCCGCTAAGAGTGACAAGATCAATTGTAACGAATATGTGTGTGTGTGTGTGTGTGTGTGTGTGTGTGTGTGTGTGTGTGTGTGTGTGTGTGTGTGTGTGTATTTAAAGATAGATAATATTAAATAATTCATCATAAAGAAATAATTGATATTATTTCTTTATATATTAATGTTATATTACATCAAACAGTTTGCTACATTTTCTAGTGTAATGGCGATATAATTCCAGAGAATATAAGTAAGCTGCGAATATACGTATACCGATTTTCGCAGCGTATCGATATAAGGAGGGAGGAATACAGGGGTTGCGATTTTCATCTTGATTCGGTCTCTGTCGGCCTTTCGCGCCCACAGCACGTCGGTAAGAAGGAAAAACGAGCCACCTCTCTGGATACTGCGTCTCGTAAAGGAGGATAGTAATCGAAGCACAGAAAGATGCAGACTCTGTATATGGACTCGTACGCGTTACGAAGGTTCGTGCGTTTCTTCTTTCAAGAACTCGGATCGATGCATCTTTATCAACGACAATACAGAGATCCTTCCTTTTTCTGTATTCTTTGCATTCTACTTGTTATTCATTTCTTACGATCTTCAGAAATTTACAACTAATAAATAATTGTTCGTTGAATATTGATCAAGATGTAAAAAACATTTCATGTGCACGTTTCGAAAGTAAATAATAATATAAATAATTATTATTATATTAGATGCATAATAAAATGCGCTGCAATTTTTATTTGCGTTTTGATCGGAACTTTGAGTTTCCTTTGATTTTCATCAATTTGCAAATTGTAGCATCGCTAGCTATCGATTCGCGTAACAGTGCTGTGTGAGCAAAGCCGCAATTCTCAGACGCGAAAATTCCCGCGGCGCGACGGCGCGACGCGAACATGCCGTGTCGCGCTGACCCTTCTCGTGAAATGTCAAAGACGAAGGCGCTCACTGCGAAATTCGAAAACGAACGCGAAAATCCGACAAATTTCCAGAACAGTGCGTCGTATCGATTCGAGTTTCCGTGGGCGTTGCTATGAGATGGACCCTTGTACAACTCCGAGAGCAAGGTGGAGAGAAAGCAAAAGAGAGAAAGATAGAGAGAGAGAGAGAGAGAGAGAGAGAGAGAGAGAGAGAGAAGAGAGACGACTTGAGTGTCGCCAAGCTACCCTCCACCTCCTTCGCCTCTTCACCTTCGCGACGACCCACCACCCCCGGGGAGAGCCGCCCACCCTTGGTATCCCTCCGAGGAGAGGCCATCTCGCCCTCTACGCCCGTTATTACTTCTACAAATATACAAGCTATCGTATTTCGTGATCGAACTCTCGAGGTCGTAGAGAACGCAAATTCGATGGAATCGCTCAGCTAATACCGTTTCAAAGAAGCAACGCCATCGTTCACCTTTGAGACCCATGATCTTTCACGAGGATCAGAACTTTCCAGCAAGTTCTTCTTTAACCATCTTCGTCGCGGACCCTTATCTTCCCTTGGGCCTTCTACCTCTTGATCCTGAATCCGCCTGCTTTGTCTCCTTTTATGTTGCATGTTTCAAGTAGGAAATAATGTGAAAGATCGCGGAGGTACGCGAGAATCGCCCGTGGAAATCTTCTGTCGTTCTCGCAACCTTTCACAACTTGCTCCTGAGGAAGTCTCGAATCTGCCAAGACAAGAATATACACCCTAGTGCGAGATTTGGAGACGATCCAAAGAAATAATGATCCGCACAGGGCTTTTCTTCGGGACTGTTGCAAGTCGCGAGTCTACGAGCTTTATCGATCGCGGTTTGCAGATGCGATCGAGATACCGATGTACGCGGAAAATGTGCAACTTTGTTAAACGCGGATCTTGTATCGGAAGCGTCTTTATTAATGATCACCCGCGGCGTCAAGCGTTATTCGTAAGATTAACGACGCGAGTTCCTCGGGGCCCGTCGCGGTGAAGTGCATAGCTTAATTAATGATGGAATTAAAATTTCCCTTAGTTCAACGAAGTAATATTTGCTGCTAAAATTTGCGTAAAAGTTTTATACATATAATATAATATAACATTATGTTTTTATAAAGATTATATTTGAACTTTATATTTGAGCTTAAGAACTTTTTTTCGAATTTAAAACCTTATCTTTCTAATTGCAGGTTTTCAATAGAATATTAATTAAAATTTTAATTATCAGAAATCAAATAAATATTAAAATACAATGAGAAAATGTAATATAAATGCTTTTTTATTCTGGAGAAAGTCTTTAAAATTTATTCAAATTAATTTACATTTAGCAATGTATCCTACAATAAATTTATTAAAGCTGAACATTTTATAATGGTTTTATACAGTTGAAATGTATCTTAAATAAGATACAAATAAGACACCTGTTCAGTAGAATAAGGACATAGAATAAGAGGAGGTCCAGCATCCGGTCAGGTGAGATCAAAGATCATGGGTCAATCTGTGAGCATCTCGCCCATCCAGTTCTGGACCAAACGTGTTTCATTCAGAAAGAAATGGCCGTAACTCTACGGTAGTCGGTATCGCAGAGTAATATACATAATTGACTATTTAATTAAATTCATATAACTATCATGTGTCATCATTTATCTGCCTCAGGAAATTAAATAATAAATATAAATATAAAATATAGATAAGGATTTTTAATTCTCTCGATTTTGAATGCTTAGGATAATACAAAATAATATATTATACATTACATAAATTCCCACAAAAATTATGCTATTTAAAAGGAG
>NW_017259245.1:2100334-2101163 GCF_001594045.1 Atta colombica
CTATAATGGTCAAAGCTTCTTTAATGTTTAAATAATTTAATGTAAATTATTATATACGAATCGCAATCTTTCAATTCCAGCGCTACAAATTTCCAATAGAGGAGCCATATCAAAAGATCTAGCCGCATTTACTTGAAGTAACACAAGTAACTTTCCTCTCAAGCATACGTTAATTTTAATTTTAATTTTTTAAAATAGATACTTTATTTTCAACATCGATAATGATCTCGTATGAGATAGAAATGTTTGTTCCTTTTTATATTCGAATTTTGTTATATGATCTGTTGTTTTAGTTCGTAACCTTTTGATTTTTAATCACTCGAATCGTTGCTTACTTTTAATTTTATCATTTTAACTTATAACTATAAAATATTATGCGAAGTTTTAAATTCTATTTTGTTATTAAATTTGTTTTTAATTCCTAGTTCTTGATTTATATAATTGATTTTTAATCACTAGAGCCGTTTCCTCATATTTTTAATTATACACACACACACACACACACACACCCACACACACACACACACACACACACACACACACACACACATACACACACACACACACACACACACTCTATAACGTGTACGTGCATATATATCAAGGTAATATTTTTCACAATACATTATTTATTTTACAGTTTTTCAGCACATTAACATCTTTTTAATAATAATAAATGATGCCTGGTTGAGCATCAAATTATTAAAAATTGCTTGTCAATTTAATTTAATTTATGATATTATTACAGTAGTTTAATTGTGTTTATAAGTCCGGAAAACCAATGTATATGTATATATGCATAAACATATATAGTATACATATATATATA
>NW_017259245.1:2101193-2101996 GCF_001594045.1 Atta colombica
ATTTAAGTATTAAAAATTTAATTTCAACCGTTATAAGTCTTTTCTTATTGGTTGTGTTCTCATATGTATCTACAATTTAAAATAAGATTTTTATTATAAAATATTAACGTAGTTAATTTTAACTATTTGTAATTCTCTCAATAGTTCGTAATTCGCCAATTATGTCTTCGAGCAGGATAAAAAAGATTAACGAGATCTAAACGCAGGGATTCTTGAGAAGAAAGAATGAGTATACTATATGGACTCCTGCGTCCCTTTGAAAAGGACTCACGCGGTCCTTCGTCTTCTTCTTTCTGCCTCTTACGGTTTCCATGACGCGCGTACATCACGCTAGCCCAGACTCACTTAATTGGGTCCGCCATTTTCAGTAGCTCGACCCTTCGAAAAGCCTCGCCGCTTCTTCCCTCCAATCATCCCACCCCCTAGGCTTCCTCGTAAGGGAGAATTCAGAAGGGTTGCCCACCTACCCGGACTCCGCGAAGCCTTCGAACACGAGCCGAGTGGCTTTTGTTTTCACCCCCGGAGAAACCGCCATTTTGAATTTATGATATCGGGAGTCTACGGTGCTTGGACACCGAAAAACTTCGGTCGTTAGTGAAAGTTAAGGGCGGCCCTTGCCCGTCGGTGGCGGAGCATGCGGAGTCATTTTCTCTAATAAGCGATGGATACGCTCTTCGTGAACGGTCGCTTGACAAATGGTTATCAGTTATGATAATATACATGTGCTACATAGCTTTATTGGTATCGTAAGTCAATAATTACACACACACACACACACACACACATATATATATATATATATA
>NW_017259245.1:2102338-2106010 GCF_001594045.1 Atta colombica
ACATAACAAAAATACAAAATAAGTTTTCTATTTTATTTATATTTATATATTTAAAAAGGCGATTTATTTATATGTTACACATAATATAAAATTTCTTAAAACAGAACTATTTCAAGATAAAAACATAATATTAATACTATTAATGATATTTAATACTGATTTAAATATTATTAATAAATTATTATTAATGATATTAATATTAATAAATGAATTAATTAATGTTTTGATTTTTAATGTAAGAATTCAATTTTTTCAAATTCTATATATGTTTTCTAAATATGTTACATTTGTTACTTACATTTGAGAGAGAACACTAAATATTTAATTACAATAAATCTGATTTCCGATTGAAGATCGAGAGGAGGAACCTGTCTTGTAGGTGGGAACTTTTTTGATAGGCTGATAATTTGATATTCCGGTTGGCAGATAGTTTAGTTCAAATTCGATGTCCGGAAGAGAAAGAGAGGGAGACAGAGAGCGGTACACGGAAACAGTTCGGCGGAGATGTCGACTTAAAACAATTGAGGGTGCCGTAGCAGCACGCAATATCCTGACTCCTCTAATTCGATTAGGGAACTAGCTATGCAGCCCAGGAACCTGGAATTCCTTTAGACTTCCAGCCTGGAGACTTCCAGGTACGGATATCGCTGACTCGCGAGAGACGCGGACGAATTGCAAGGTGGATGCAACCTTACATCGTTATTATAGATATATCGTTAGTATAGGTAGTCATCAAATTATTGGACTCGATGGAAGAACCGGTTCAATTTGTCAAATTAATCCAGTGTGCCTTCGGCAGTCAGTCTGCGATCCACAAAGTTACAATCCCGAACTCTTCGCCATAATGTTCACCAACTTTCGTAAACATAATTCAAATACGGAATGAAAAAGTATAATTTTTGGAAGAAAATATTTCTATAAATACATTTTCTGATTTCTTGCACAAATGTTTGTTTTTAAACTTACAATTTAAAATTATAATTTAGAAATCAAAAAGATTTCAGAAATAAAAAGTTAACAAATATATAGTATACCAAATAATTAATTGAAAAGTTACTCTATTTAAGTAAGAATGTGTGTGTGTGTGTGTGTGTGTGTGTGTGTGTGTGTGTGTGTGTGTGTGTATATGTTCAATACAATATATCTGTTTGAAATTTTCATTAAAAAAAGTTATATTTTTTTAAAATAGTCACTAATAAAAGAATACAAGAATTAAAAATCAGCTAACAACGTCTTTTGAGACGATAATTTTTAGATTCAATCAAAAATTTAAAAAATTTTATTTCCAAAAAAAAATTAAATTCTAAGTTAAATATGAATAAACGGAGAAACATTAATATCTTCTCAAATAAAAATCTGTGACAAAAATATTTTTGCAAGAAACACCGTTCTTCTTCAAATCATAGATTACTAATAGAATATTTCAAAATTAATTCCCATTAATTTTAAAATTTTCTCAATCTAAGATCAATTATTTTACGGCTATATATTTTATAATTGTAATTTTTTAAAAAATAAGTCCCTTAGAACAATGTCTATACAATTAACATATCATTTGATACATAACTATAAATACATAATATGTATTTAGATTAAATTATAACAGTTCATTACTTCGGTTTGTTATTCTTTAATAAAAAAAAAAAAACTCTATAATCTTCAATATTTATAAATTTCGTAATAGAAATAATTTATTATAAGAAAATTTTATTAAAACTGAAGAAACTGTCAATGAGAGATTTATGTTACTTTTGACATTATTTTATCCCAAGTTGCCCCTTTAGCACCCTTAGATCAAACGTCCCTTTTCGAAGAGAGGGAGACCCAAACTTTAAACAACCCTACTCAAGGATTTCCCTTCAAATAGAAACTAGATCTAGGAACTAGAATGGTCTATGTTACCGACTATTCAGGAAGTCCTCAGACGTGTCTAGTTTGGTCAGAAGCCATCGGCAGATGTCGGTACTGCCAGTTTAGTTACCCCTACAGTACTGTATTCCGTCCAACACGGCCGTTTTACACTTGATAAGCTTAGAAATTCTACGAAGGGAAACCGCGCACGCACATACTTCAGTCGAGATTCAAAAAAATTTATGAGCTTCCTAACATTATTCGAACGAATCATTTTTTTTTTCAATATTCAATTTTTGTCGTGACTGCGGTTATATATCTGCCGTCCGATTCATACAATTAAGTGACCCATATGAGATAATTCAGGAACGCGGGTTGGTATGACCCGATTATAAATCCTTGATGATGCTTTCAGCGCAGACAGCACGTCGCATCGATTGAATTGAGCTGACGGAAATACGTACGCGCCGAATTCGTTTGCCTGACAGAATACATGAACGAGTTGGTTGGTCGATCGATTACTTTAAAGAGTCGATTTAATTCTTTCACGCCGTTCCATCAGCGGGGATTTACACGGTGCATCGCACGGGGTATATGGATCGACGGTGTGTGTACATACAATGCGCGGAATATTTCGGCTCGGCTTGCTCGACGTGGCTCCGCCACGCCGGGGAAGTGTGCCGGATTCTTGAAAACCACGTAGAACGACATACGCATGGCATACGCGCGGCAGCGATTGTTCGCCGGTAGACGAATGTTACTTCCAGCGTACATCTCACGCCCGGCCTGGCTCTCCTTGCCTCACCACGCCTCGCCGCGAAAAGGAAAGCGCGAAGGCTTGAGTCGTGAATGGTCTGACGTATCGCCGGCGCGTCTGTGTCTGACACCTCGGATTTTTCCATTAAATTTTCCCGACGCGAGAATCTATCACCGGTTACACCTCCCGGAAAAACTCGCTCCTTGCCACGAAGCGATTCCCATTACGATCACCCCGAGAAACGCGTATCGAACCGCACGATAAGGTTCGGCTGATATTTTTCTAGGTCAATAAATGAAGAGACCGATCTGTTTTGATATACTTATACGAAAGTTCTTCCGATGAAAAAAAAATTAGAAGAATATTTAGGAGAAATATTTATGTAATGTGTAAAAAATAAATGGCAACGGTCAGAAGTTTTAATAAAATTCTACACTAAATTAATTCTTAATGCATATTTCTTCTAATAATACTAAATAAACATTTACTTATAGTAAATAAATATTTACTCAATAAAAAATTATAGTGAAATCAAATTATTGGTTTTGTATCAAATAAATATATGATTACATTTAGTAAATACATATTTGCTTAAAAATGCTTCAAACAAGCATTTATTAAAATTTAGTTTCTTTTCAGAGTAATGTTTCAAAATATTGCTTTTGAAATTACAAAATAAAATATGCAGAACATGTTCTAAGCGTGTTAATTCGTAGTATTATATGAAACAATCCGCTCAAGCTATTATTCTTGATAAAATTAATATTCTAACGCTTACGGTTCACATCGATCCGCTTTACGATGACCGGATCAGCAGTGAATAAATAACAAACAGCAAACAAGCGTAATAAAACAGATTGACTTCGTATTTCTCGTGTGTGTCTAAGTTCTTAGTCCTTTGTATTGCGAGCCGCGTATAAGTCTTGGACCAATAGAGTGGCGTCGGCTTTACGTAAATACGGATTTCGCGCGCCTCGTTCAAACAACGGACCTCTCAAATACAGATGGAGATTCGACTAGTATATTTGCCTTAGTAACGAAATTGATTATAAAAAATATATATA
>NW_017259245.1:2106110-2116892 GCF_001594045.1 Atta colombica
TAATTAAATTATTCACGAAGAGATTAGATTAGTGGCAACTATGACCAATTGTAATTTTAATGCTATGTTGCTTCATTAGAATCAAATTATTTTCCGAAAGAAAAAACGTATCATGTATTCGCCTCAATAAAAATGATATTTTTAATTTTCATTTTTTTTATGTAGATTCAAGTTTTAAACGAACAATAAATAATTTCATTACAATTTCTCAGAAAATGGGATAAGACGATCTTTCGTGAAATGTTCTCCGGAGAAGAGGATGGAAAAAGTTCAGGAGCTTGTCCTAATACCACGTAGGATATCTCACTGAAGGGACGCTTTAAAACGGGCAGCTTCATTTTTCACGGAATCTGCGGGAAAATGCAAATGCGCGGGGCATCTGGCAACAATGGCCGTGGTCTACGGCCCCTATTTTAAGGGTTGGTTTTTCGGTCGAGGGAGAGAGGGCGGCTTGGCGAGGGTCGCGGCCAGGGGAGGTAGGAGGAAGGGATGGCGAGCTTTGCCGGCCATGCAAAGCAGCCAGAAGTACAGCAGTAGCAGCAGCGGCAACCCCCACGACCGACCTCGGCTATATACCGGCTCTCCCAACCCCCTGATAAGGGTGGACAGCCACGATCGATTAGAGAGCTACCCACCCACCAACCCACCTCTGCTCATCCATCCCCCTCCCTTCAGGGCCACCCACAACTCACCCATTCTCAACGACGAGAAGCTCCTGGCCCGCACTCTGATTCGCAACATGCCTGACTAACGATCTCCGGCTTAAAAACGACGGTTTTTCTCTATCTTTTTTGTCCTCGATTCTCTCCGTTGTGCTCTTATTCTCGCTTAATTATAATCTCGGCGCGACGATCTACTTTCGCTCATTAGCTTTCTTCCACGGTCGGACGAGCGCTAGAGGATCTTCGAATCTTTCGACCGAGGTCGCCGCTTTTACCCCGTTTCCATACTTTTTATCTACGGTCGCGAAGCCTCGAGAGATACACCGCGGCTCGCGACTTGACTGATTAACGATCCTTCGCGCAAAAAGCTCCAAGTTTTTACCACGATCTTTCCCCTCGGCCCGCCAATTTCCAATTTCGATCTCTTGTCGTTGGGTCGCTGTTATTTCTCTTTGCGTTTCAGTCTTGCTTTTTATTCAAGAGTTGATTGGTTAGGTTGTACCATCACAGACGTCTATTTAATACATATTGCAAAGATTTATCTTACAATAATTAAAATAATTTCATCTAGCGAAATATATAAAGTATGTTATTGTCGCTTAGTATCATTTTAAGCAATATTATTTTTTTGTCGTTACATTTTAATGGCATTTTCTTAAACGATCTCCTTAAAGCGAGACACAATTTCATCACAAATCTCGAATTTAATCCGCGGTGGCGTTGCATCGCAAAGTTAACACGTTTACCGTCGCAGTTGCCGTTGTCCAACGAAAGGCTAACAATAAGGAACGATCTTCAACTAGTTAAGTTCCAGCTCGCTCGTTCTGCCGAAACTTCGTCGGCTGGTCGGTGTACTTCCGCAGGTAAGTCGCACTCGCGCATATCGCACCGCTGAGTTCTAAAGTGTCTAAACTGTTAATACCATGCTTTCCAGTAAATAGCATGCGAGACAGTGTTTTTCGCGCGCCATCCGGCCATTTTCGAAACATCTCAATGAGAGATTTGTAAATAAAGATTCATTGATTCATTGATTTCATTCCAATATTAATAAATATAAAAATAAACCTTTCTTAAATTTCATAAATTCTTTAATACAATTATCTTGCAAAATATTGTGTGTGTGTGTGTGTGTGTGTGTGTGTGTGTGTGTTATTGCACTTTTTTATAATACATTAAGAGAAAAGTACTAGATTTTATTAAGTATTTGTTTTAATCGTAGCTGAATATTTATTAAATGTAAACATATTTATTTGATAGAGCCAAGAACCATTAATTTGATTTAATTCCTGAAATTATCATTTTTCTTGTTTTAATAAATTTTTATTTATCATAAATAAATGTTATGTAAATAAATTAGTACTATTTGAACAAATATTTATTAAAATGTAGTACACTTTTTTCTCAATGTATTTCCATATTTTGGCATACTTATACTATATCTGTTAGCTTTATAAAAATCTTTCATTCGTTAAAGCAATAATAAGCTTTTTACTTTATCGATAATTTTTCTAAAAGCGTAACATAGAAAGTGAAATGAAAAAGATAATTTCGAAGTTCGTACTCAATTGAAAGCCTGCGAATCCTATTAACCGAGTTTCTGTTATAGTTTGGTTTAAAATACGCCAAGGTCAATGGTGTCGAAAGTTATTACTTTCTTCATGGACCAGCCTGACTTCAGAACTTTCCAAAACTTCTTCGTCTTTCTGTATCCAATTATCCTTCATCGTGCGAAATGTTTGTACTCGGCGTTCTTTTTTGCACGCTCTACGCTGTCAAACGAATGTTCCGCCAGACACACAAATTGGAAATAAATCTAAAGCCTTTTTAAAAAAATTGCCAATAAATTCTCGCGTTAGTTCAGTCCGGTGGGCATTGCAAGCACCCCTCAATTTTAAATTTCCTAATTCCCAGCAAAAAGGGGTGATACTAAAAGCCTGTCGTCCCTACGATGTGTCACAAGTTTCCTGGCAAACTCGAATGCTCGCATTAGAATCGATATCACGTGTGATGATATCATCCATTAGATATTTATTCATTCCTAACAATTTCGTGATTGAATCATAAATTCTACTACGTAAAGAGACAATCAAAATCATTTTTTGGGAGCTATAAAAATAAAAATATTTTTGAAGTTTTTATTATTAAAGTTTTTGCAACTCGAACATTTTACAAGTAGAAGTATATAAGACATAAATAAATTTTATGATAATTCTCAAACTACAAATTTTTCATTGAGATAAAATCAACAGTTAACATATCACACATCAGAAAATCTATTCTTAAAATATTTCTTTGTAGGTCTCTACACTGTATTTTTAGTGGCAACTATTTATCGCAATCGATTTATATCTGTATTATTCTTTAATTATTATATAATAATCCATGCTACAACATGAGACAATAAATATCGTTGGTCGGAACATGTCGGAGGCGAACAAGCACGTCCCAGCTCTTGTTGCGAGATCAATATCTTTTAACCTTATTTGTCTGTTGGCGGCGGGTCTTGCCAAACAATAAGAGCACCCGGTAGAGAGTCTGCCGCCGTAAAGATGAAGATGCGGAGATGGAGGTGGAGAAGGCGAAGAGAACCACGATATACGCGAAGCAAATGCGGAGGAAGGAGTGAAGAAAACAGACGTCGGAGAAAGGAAGCTGATATCCTTGGAATTTTCATATCGACACAGAATGACAGTTTTTTAATATTAAATTCTTTCCGACCTTTTGATTTCTCTTTTTGCCCGCCGACGACGACGCCCTCGACGAACTAACTTCGTGGCCATTGAACGAGCGAAAGGGAAACGCGAAAAGAGCAGAGAAAGCGAACTAGCGAGACACGGAGTAAACGCTAATTTTCATTTCTTATTCATAGAATTCTGCGAGTTTCCGGTCACCACCATTACGTTGACTACTACTGTTCTCCAGCCATTAGCTAAATTTGCGGAGTCGTTTCAAGTGTATAAATCGTCGATTACATTTAACATTCGATGTCAACAATTTAACCGCAGTACAATTTAACAATTTAAAGCAGTATTTAAATTTTTTAATTTAGTTGTTGATTTAATTCTAATAATTTGAAAAAAATAAATTAAATTATAATTAAAACATACAGATAAAAGTGGCCATTAGAAGAAGACAGTGTAAAATAACTATGATTAAACGTTTAAATTTATAAATAATATCGATTTTATATTTTTAATTTTATTTTAAAACATGAATGTAGGTTCTCATTATATTTGAAAAATAATTTTCTAAAAGAATTGCTTTAATGATCTCTGTATCTCATATCTATCATCTCTTATAATTTTTTAATTTCAATTTTTTGGCAAGATGTTGCATAAAATTATGAATTAGCCCGCTAAATCTACTGCAATAAGTAAAGAAGAAGAAATGCAGGACAAAACAAATATCGTACGACAGCAATTACGCGGCCGGAACGGGACGAGACAATCTTCCTTTCCGGCCGTGCAAAACCGAAGCGCAGTAAATATCTAATAAATTTCTATCCGGGTGGTCGCCGGAGTCACGTTTTCCCCCGACCAAGCCAGAAAGAAGAACGAGAAACGGGAACGCGAGTAAAAAAAAGTATGCGGGATAAAAGGATGGTCGCGCTACAAAACCCAAAACAGTTTTCGGAACGATTGTCATTTATTTCGTTATTTATTTCCATGAGAGGTGATGGATACAGAAATGGGTAGGGGCAGGAGAAAGGGGTGCAGAAAGTAAGAATGAGATAGACGTATTACAATGTTATTGGAATGCAATCCTTCTCATTCGCTCTCATTCTTCTCATCTTCTTTTTTTTTTGCTAACGTATTGTCGAGTCGAGTGCAATTTTTTAACCCTTAAAATTTCGGATTGGGGCGCACCAACCTTTCGGAGACAGACGGGGTGCAGAAGTCGACGCGAACGCTCTGAGGGTTGGATGATGCGTAAAATGAAAGAGAATAAGAGTGAAAGAGGGAGAGAGAGAGCAGCAGAGAGAGAGAAAGAGTATACACATATATGTGTAGGGTGAGTGAATGAGAGCAAAAAAAAAAATCGCGGGCTGAAAGGAAGGATTACATCGGGGATTTTGGTTTTCGCGTTTCATCTGGACGAAAAGCCGATTTTCCCGATTTTCCGTCTTTCCCGCGACGAGAACCGACACTCGAATTAGATGTCCATTGTGCGGGTACAGAGACGAGAGTAAGAAAGGTTGGGCCTACTCTCCTTCTCCCGACTTCGTGACGCATATTAAGTCACGTTCGACTCTTTAATAGAGTCTACTGCCGATCCCCGAAATATGTGCTTCAATATTCTTAGCGTGATATTTTGGAAATGACGAATAAAATTTGTTTTGGTCAGCTAAGTAGGGTACGATGCTATATAAAGTATTTTAAAATATCTCAAAATTGAAATGACAGTTCTGAAATTCTATTTAAACTTATATTTTATGTAAAGAGCGATCAACAATGAGATGATATTAAAAGAATCTATTCCTATATATTATTTGAAGACATTGTTAGAAATTTCATTATAAATTTAAATAACATGTAACGGAAACTTGTGATCATAAGATAATTAAAAAGTAATAAATGGTTTAACTGAAAATTAAATTACAGTAGTTTTAAATATAATGAATGTGCATTAAATTTCATGTAAGTCCACATAAAAATGTTATGAAAAGTATATTTAATATTAAAATTAAATTAATATTAAAATTAAATTTTATGTACATGTATACAAATATATTTTTGTAACTTTTCAGTTACAAAAATATATTGAATTAAGTGTAATGTAATTAAATTTAATGTAATTAAATGTAATGTTATAAAATTAAATCCAATTTGTGTAATTTAAAAATACATTAATTCATCATGATATTTTTAACAGTATATCTTTATACCTTGTTTCTTCCTGCTTGGAAATAAATATGTTTTAATTTCAACTTTTCTGGTTCAGTTAAACTTAATCTTTTCTTTCACAAAAATATATCATCTATATGACATAGTCACGAGTCACGAAAGACTCGCATCGCAATCCTCTGTCACGTTGCACAACCCATTTTCACCGTGAGTGCGCGAAACTGTCGCGCGATTCTTAAGTCACGCGCGATGGATACATCCACGGGTGTGTTTGTTTGGACAACGACTTTTCTCGTGTCACCCGTTCGTTTCCGCCTCGTGGGAAAACCGGGACCCACGATTCTTTCTTTTCGAGCTCGGTAGGTATCGATCAAAAATATATTAGTCCCCGATATGACAGTGCGGAGTGTTTTCTTTTCCGGGGTCGGACGTAAGGAGGGGCGACATAACGGGGTAGCGGCGTTCTTTTTTCCTCTCGTATATTCCGAGAGGATGCAAAAGGAGGGGTGGTATACCTGCTCGGGGGAAAGGGGTTTCGTCTACCTGCAGAAAAAAGCCGACCGGCCAAATTAATGATTTAGTGTCAGTTCCGATATCCGGGGTGACGGTTCTCCACTTTTTTTTTTACTGCCATCTCGATCGACCCCCTTTCCCTCCCCTACATTACTCGATGTCTTTCGCAAACGGGGATCACATAGCTGCGTTTTTTTTTTTCACAACGGTTTTTTCTCCCGGCGAGGGATGATATCCTGAGAGAGGAAGGACGATCTCGTCCTTGGGAAAACCCTTCCGCCAGGCTAATCGAAACGAGAGTAAAAGAAGGCTCGCAGGGTTGCAGAACTTGCCATCAGGCATCAGGATTTACGAGACATTTACTTGGATGTTAGTAGAAGATGAAGAGACACGAACGATGTTCGAACTGAATGGAGAACGCTATTTTCGATAATTTGTTGATCGAGAGCAATGATGAAAGCAGTTAAACGGTCAGGATAAAAATTATGTGAAGTTTTACATTTTTCTGCGTTATATCTAAATACATTTAGCAAGATTGTAATTTATGACTACTAGAAAAAAAAGACTTTTATTATCATAGGGGAGACATAATTTTATAGCTTCGAGTTCTTGTGATTATACACACTATTTAAATTTAAGAGAATGCCATAAAAAAGTCATCGCGTGTATTTAGACAACTGTCGCTAAAGTATTCTCTTGAAGTTTTATAAAATTATAACATCGTGAATAAATAAACACACTACTTTCATATAATTTGCATCTTAAATATTTCTGTTATTTGCGAGAAAAATTAATTACTTTTAATGCATAATCTCATAAGCACTATGAAAATTTAGCAGCAATTATGATTTAATATAGTAATGTTGATAAATCTTAAGAGATGAAAATATAATCATTTTCGTAGAAACGTCTGCATCGAAGATGTTTGTATTACTTAAATTTGAGATGCTTGGCTTAACTCCATCATGATTATTTCACACCGATCGTCGTCGATAGATAGAATATACGTGTGGCTCACTCGTAAATAACTCGAAAATGGCGACTTGGCGATGTACCTTTACGGAGGGTTATTTCGAGTTTACAGTTCGGGAATGGAGTCGCCGTTATCCCGAATACATATACATGTATATACATATATATATAAGCATCACGGGGAAAGTCTTCGCGTTGACGTCCCGCGGGATCTGTCTCCGGCCGATCCTGTTAAAAAATTGAAGGACAGTGAGACCGAAAACTGCATCCGACGGCTGACCAGGGCCGTCCCTGGGGGTTTCCCTAGGGGCGGGAACGTCACGTCTAAAATTCGAAATTTAAATTCAAACACACATGCGATGTTCTCTTCTCCTTTTTGTCTGATCTTGCGCTTCCCATGAAATTGATACATCGTTTTGATCTACGGCGAGGTTGGCGCGCGGAGAAACACGCCGACGCATGCCGATCAACATAGGCGCGTTATATATAGACTGTTGAGATGAGTAGTTGTGTACCATCTTCGATCTTGATATGATATGAAATTTTCACCAAGAGAGAAAAAAAAGGAGAGAAAGTACAATTCGCTTATCTCTTATATAATTGCGAGTATCTAATTGTAAGATTATTTGATCATTGTTTTTTCTGAACAAAAATGATGTTGTATTAACAGTAGGTTTAGTCGATATACTAGTTTAATTGAATTAACAAGTTATTTTCGATTAGCTTTCTGTTAATCATCATTTTTTTCGTTTACTCGTTTCTTAATTTTGAACTAAATATTAAAAATAAAAATATATTCTTGTTTAGTATGTGTACCCAAGTTTAATATAAGATACTAGAGATTAAGTATACATTTATAACGCATACAATTATTTAAATATTGCAAAGCTTGAATTAGAAAATGATTTAAAATTACTTTAGATGTTATCTCATTTAAAAAAATATAGTTATCTTATTCGTTAGCTTGCAATGCCACTTTTTGTTTTATTTTAATCTTTTTTTTAAAATTTTATTTCATTGTAACTCTTTTTTTCAAAGTTCTTTTATATTAATTTCTGTGTTGTTTTTTACCGTGTAATTTTTTTCATGTAGCCAAGATCTCATCGTGTTACTTAAATGTTCTACAATGTTTGCAATAAAATTCAATGTGCCAATTTTGTTTCGCTTCATGCGGAATGAATTTATATCAATTATTCCAGACAAATTGTATTTAAGAGAAAGAGAAAGAGAATTTAATGTTTAAAGTTGAGAGAATAAATGTTTCTCATCTAATTAACTACTTAGAAACATAGCGTGAATTATAGCATCTTATAATTAATCATTTATAATTAAAATCAAAATTGATAAATTTGAAATGCTCGATGTTATTATCTTTTAGAAAGAAAAATAAGTGTCCTTTCCAGGAACGTCTTGTCAAGAGGTGGACCAAATATATATTTTCCAAAGAGGCTTCCTCGCGGTTACCCTCAACGGTAGATGAGAAAAAGAAGATTCTCGCGTATCGATGTATCTGCGAGCTCTGATGTAGGTGCGAAAAGAAGGTCATGTGTATATGTATAGATCTACTACCGCGCGTCAGTGGAGGCTCCATTAGCATGTTTGCGTTACAGGAGATGGGCTCCTCTAAGTGATGTTTTGTGCCGTACTATTTGAATCGTCCTTTATATCAGGATCGTCCCTTGGATGGCGGGGAGACGAGAGAAAGAAAAAAAAATCGAGAAGAGATTCATGCGAAGATGCTAATGTAACAACTTGCCTGTTTCTTCGCTTTGGACCTCTCGTTATTCCTTCAGTGAAAAAATATGTTATTCTTACGGGAACGCAAGTCTCTATCTCTTTCAAAAATGGTCGTTGATACATGTATAAAAGAAAAATTTTAATTGATGTTCCGCGTATAATAATTCTTCTATAGTGTACTCTTCTCGAATATATTATGTAAATTATATAATTTTAATAGCACACTTTTCTTAATATATTCACTGTGTTATACTACTAAAAGATTAAAACAGTTATTTATTTATTATAATAATAAATATCTATTACGTATATAATTTACTATCTAAATATTGTAATTTTTTTCATTCGTCACTTTTTTATCATTCTATTAAATATCTTTTTATAACATATATGCTTAAGATTTTCTAAAGAATCGCATATATTTTAATAATAAATAATCTTTTATATTAACGCTAAACAACCAACAAGCAGAAGATTATTAGAAATAAACGCTTTTACTTTTTTAGCCACACGGTATGTTTCCAATGCACGTTTAAAGAAGGATAAGTCGGCACGTCGGAAGGCGTTGGCACGTGGTCAAGAAACGTCAAAACTTGTTTCTCTACTGCTTTTAAGGCACGTCTAAGGGGCTCTTAAAGGTCTACAGAGGTCAGCGCTGCCTTCGTGTTCCGCTTCCGGGTCAGAAACCGGACGGCACACGCCATTGCTACGAAGGAAACTCGCGTGACTCAAGGCACGTGTTACCATATAAACGTCACAATGGAATTCCACTTTAATCATGAAAATAAAAAAAAAACTATCTTGAACAAAAATGAGAAAGCAATTAATGAAAATTTTTTAATTTAAAATTTAATTTAAATATACTTAAAATAAAAAAGTTACAAGTTAAGTTGATCTATACAAAGCTTTTTCTTATGAATGAAATTTATATATATTATTTATTATATATTAATTATTATTTATTATATATTAAATTATATGATCTATAATTGCAATATACTTAAAAATATAAAAATTTCATTCGTAAGACAAAGCCTTGTATATATCAAAATAATAGCAAAGTAAAAATCGTAAAAAATGTGGTTTATAAAATTATTTTATGTGCAAGTAGTAAATAAAAATGACAAATATTTGTTTTTACATTTGTAAAAAAATTCTAAAAAAGTAACTTGTCCTTAGGTTTTCGTATTTGACAAATACATCTTCCTCTATAATAAGTCTTTGATTAATAGTAGATTAGAATTCCTTTGAGACCAGTTCGCGCGAATCTCTCTCTTGATCTCTTCAAATCCGCCGTTACTTCACTAACGAACGAATTTTCTCGGAATGGCCATCCACGCCTAAGAGCGACTTGATTCTTTTTTTAGAACAAAGTTCCATTCGAACAACCACGAGCTCGCGAAGAAGCGATAATCTGTGCGCGACTTACGGAGGTTACTTTAGTTATTGGACTCTCATTTCACTAGAGGATCGGTCGATCCATGCGCTCTCGGGCGTGAATCGAAGACTCCGACCGGAAATAACGATGGCAGATAATGCGGAGTGTCCCGCTATCTACAGAATCAAATCACCTTAAGGTTAACTCAACACCGGAACCTCTTAGCCTAACAATTTCTATCTTTATCTATCTCCATCGGGAATGCTTCGATGCTCGGCAACCGATCATGGATAGGTCGATCAAAGAATCTCGCCGTCTCATCGTCCTGAGGATGAATCTCCTGGTCCCGATGTTTTATTTTTGCCAGAACTACCCCCCAGCTGACGGGGATAGTCATGTGAAATTCACTCAGGCCAGGAAAAATTCCGTTCCCAACCACGACATGTTTTGTCATTCCAAGATGCCGACAATGTTATTTAGAAATTTTATGAAATTCTTTTATACATTTTTTAACCGATCAGGGAATATTTTGAAAACTATGAGAAACATATAACGTCAACATAGTTAGTTTATAAACATAGAATTAAGAATCTTCTGATTCTGTTCTGATTTTGTATTATATTTGAAAAAAACGCGACAATTGTACGTAAAATATATATATACATATATATATATA
>NW_017259245.1:2116992-2123281 GCF_001594045.1 Atta colombica
TTTCAAAATAATACTTTTTTACGCTCAAAAACAGCCGTCGCATTCGCTTTATCCACCATTTTATTTCATCCCTCTTTGGTCCGAAATCCCCCAACCATCGTTGTACCGATGAAAAAGATTCAGCTTCGCTATTGGCTCGCTGGACCGTAGGGTGACCTCACCCCTTGAGTGCTGACCAAGCACGAGCACCCACTAGAATCGCCCTTTCATGCGTATGTGTATGCGAATGTATGTGTAAAATCGTATCTGAACTCGATATCCTTAAACGAGCACACCCTCGATATTTTCTCTCATCGTGCTCTCTCTCTCTCTCTCTCTCTCTCTCTCTCTCTCTCTCTTTCAAAATCTCTTTCTCTCTTGGTTTCTCGTGTCGCTTATTCGGCGCTCGTTGAATATTGATCAGCGTGGACGACATTTTGCATTGGAAGCAAATGGTCAATTAGTCGAATCGAGAATTACGCCGGGAAGAGATGGGTCGTTAATTAGACTCTCGTCAATCGTTGCATCAATATGTTTGATCACGTGTTCGCGCGGGTCACGGGGCTATGTTGATTTCCGTTCGATCAAACATCCCGCCGCAATTTCATTTCCGATGAGAACGCGACGGTTTCATTCGTGATGAACTAAATTTGCACAGCCACCGGAAAATATATCTTCATAATTATTTCATCATTTTAACGTTTATTCGGATGTTATGCGACAATTAAATAAATAAATCTAATTATCTAAATATGTACTGCCACAATAATGATTACATGATTATATCGGTGAATAACAATTGTTTTCCTAATCGATTTAATTATATCATTCTTTGTTGCAGTTGGCTGTCATTAATTTCTATACATCACTTTACTACACAAGCTTCTACATCACACAACACTATTACGAGAATTATAAGAGACGATAATATAATCGTTGCCGTTATATTGCACTTAGAAGTTATGCTTCGTAAGCCGCCACGAAATAGCTATCGATGACATAGCACTTACCGCGTTCTCTCAACTGAAGTACCAAGCGACGATTCCATGATAAGTGATGATAAGTGATGATCACATTTAAAAGAAAACAGATAATAAGTATTTAAAGGTACGCCATGGTCACTGCATGTCTGCAGCTTATACATAATTTCGCTATGTGATCCGATAATCCGAGCTTCAACATCAGACGTATAGATTTAAAATTAGAAATTCAAGAATATCGCTTCGTCTTTATAAACAGTATTATGAAATTTACATACTACTAAAATTATACGCGCCAAATGTTTCCATTAGAATAGAAATTATTTTCTATTATGTCTTCCATATTTGTACGGAAAAAACAGTTTTGCAAAAGTATTTAAAAATTTAACCAGATGTAGATCTAAAAATAATTATGCTGGGCTCATCAAAATAACTATGTAGGACAATAAAATTAGTTGCTACAGTATTAAAACTTTTTGCAGCATTGCTCATCATACTTAAGTTTTTAACATCACTGTTTTAGTGGCCAACAAAATTATATTTTCAGATCTACCTAAATTTTTTTAAATCAGCAAAATTGTTCTTTTCGCGTGCAATATATTCACAAGAAATATCTATGGAAATATAAAAGAATTTATAGATGTGTCGCTTATAGAACGCGAATTTATTTACGTAAAAAAGAAAATCTATGTAAAAAGGAATAATCAATGAAGCCGGTTAATACTGAATAATGTAAAACTATTTCAATGAAATGCGAATACAAGTTGACATATAATACATTATCACTATCGTTATGAATGATTTAAATTTTTACGAGACTTCACAATAAAAAAAATCACGCTAAAATCACGATAAAGTCTTGTCGAGAGATTTCCAGAATAGTAAAAAAATTGTAGAAGCTTGTTTCCTCGTGGATCACACGCGATCTCTTCGTGTGTGAGCTCGAAACGTGACTGGGCCTATCGAGAAGACTCGCATATCTCGCAAGAGGTGTGATAGGACCCGAAAAATCTTACCTGAGGCAAGCCTCGCGTTTGGAGAGGGGATCAGGTAAAAGGGTTTCCTGGTAGGACGCACTATTATGCAACAACATTTTTTTTCTTCTTTTCTTTACGCACGTGATCCATTCATGGATCCTGGATACGTGTGAGCATGTATGTGAGACTACCTGAGATGCAAATGGTGAGACGTGCATATGGGTTAGGATTATTACGTGCATATGTGCGACTACCTGGAAATGCAAATATGTCGGAGATATTCTCGCTATTGCCTGTGTAACAAGGGAATTGCATGCGCGAGAATCTATTTAAAACTAAAAATTCGTCGTGCGCACTTTTTTTTCATAATACGACATCGTCTTTATTTTTTGTACCATAATGTATACTTAAAAAATATATTTATAAATATATTTTTATGAGCGTAAAGTCATAAAAAAAATTGTCTACATGTCCCAGCACTCCTATATATACCTATACTCATATATATATATATACCTATTACAAACTCTAACTATGTTGTGTAAAGATATTAAAAATATTCACAATATCACGATTTAGATGTATATATAAGATGTATATATAAGAGTAAGCAATGATCGACTCTACATTAAGAAAAATTAATTTAATTTATTTCCACCCTGCTGCGAGGGTTTATAGACGTACCATTGACGCCATTTACTCGGACGAGCGGAGTAAAGGGTTGCGAGCAGCTCTTTCTCTCTTTTAAAAGTACCAGATGACGCTTTTTCCAATTTCCTGAGTGAAAAGCAAAATTGAGTCACGTCGTTTCGTCACCTGGTACTTTTTCTTTTAACTTTTTTTAGACAATCTGTAGCGTTGAGAAATGAATGATCGCTGGGATCAGAACAGAATTTGAGAAAAAAACCGCCTTCTTTCATTTTCATCTTTCATTCCTTGAACAGGAACATTCATTCCCATCATTACGGCTTCATGGGACTAATAGATAAGTAGACAGGACAAAAAATAAGCCTTATCTACCAGTAAACATTAAGATTCGTAAGATAGAAGTTACATCTACTAATTATGCAAAGCATAACGTCGTAATAAGAAACGTAAGATTAAAATCTTTTATTTAAAATTTATCATATAAATGTAGATACGAATTATTTCAATAAAACTTATTTATATTTATACTATTTTTCTTATTTATAAAAATTTCAACAAGCGCAATTGATTTTCAAGTGGCCGCATTACAAGAGATTTATATTTTATTTGTGGAAGCGCTCATGTACCTGTAGTAACTAACCTGCCCTACAACAATAACGCTAAAGTCGAAATGCTCGAATCGTCCCCTCGTGCCGGATTACGTGCTTTTGAGAAAAAAAAGAAAGCGCGAGAATGTCGAACACACAATAGCCCAAGGGTGCTTTTGGGTGAAAAAACGTGAAAACCGACACCCAAAACAGGGCGGGAAGCGAGAAATTGACGACAAAGAGCGCAAATAATATCGCTAAAGTGGAGATATCTGATTCGGAATCCACCCCGGACATGTAGAATTTTTTTCTAACACAGATTCAATCTGATTTTAATCGAGCCGTCCTTCGAACGCATGCGGATACAGGTTGTGTATTTGTCAAGTGCTAATCTAGCACGTGAAAAAGAAGTTCATTGCAAGAGAAATTTTCTTAATGAGTATGATTAGTATGTACGATAATTAATTTATGTAAATTATTTATCCATATTTTGTAATATTATTTTACCAGGCTCAATTCCATTACTAAAATAAAGAAATAACATTAGTAAAAATAATATTCATCTCGAACGATTGTGGTAGATTAAGGAAGAAGAATATTAATTATACTAAAACAAGTATAACAGTGAATCCAGAAACAATTTCTTGTTTCAATGCCTTGATTTCGTGCGAGATTTGCCCAGCGCGCACATATTCATACGTTCGCACAAGCACGCGGCAAAGGATAACACGCACCCTTAAATACCTAGAACGCTTTGAATATCTTATCTCGGGCATCTCTAGAACCCTTGAGTCCGGTCGAACGCGTTTAAGAATTATCCGAAATCTCCAGTGCGATGCGTAATCAAGTCCGTGAAAAAATGTTCTTGTAATCGATCGCAATCTTCATTGTGAGTGAAAAATCGGTGGGTTTCTTTTGGATTGACACGCTTCGAGAGGGACAATGAAATTGTTTCGAGTGGTATCATGCTATATGTGGCATTTCATGAATGTCTCGAGAGGCGACCTTTAATCGTTCATCAAGTACTTAAAACGATAAAAATTAGACAGACTAGAAACATTTTATCTCTATACGTTTTTTGTATAGAATATACACTGATCTTTCATAATCTTATTCATTAAATTTTTTTTAGATCAAAAATAAATTTTTAATTATTTATTTTGATAACTAACATAATGAAAATATATAAATTTAAAATGTGTGAGTATCATTAACTTTCAGATACTGTTCAATGGATGTTGCATTAAAGATACAGATTCGTTAATCAAACAGTAATCGAAAACGGAATATAACGGAATATAAACAAAAGAGTTCCGATTAAAATGGCTTTCAATGATCTTCAATTTATCGATCAGGCTTGCGGTTTCTTCAAAGCGAATATAAGAAAAGAGAGACGAAGAGATAGAAAATGGTCTAGAGAGGAGAACAAGAGTATTACTGGGGTCTTCGGCTTTAACTGAAATGAAAATGCAGAACCTATCGGCGCTTGTTCGCGTGTTCGACGCAAAATCGATAATGTAGTTCGGCGCATCCCTAATCCTCTTCACCGATTTTTTAACCCCATCTGTCGTTCTTTCGCTGCGCGCATCCCTACGGAAAGCATTGCGTGCGAACCGTTCGCGGCAATTCGACCTACTTCTGCGAAGCAAAGGATTGAAAAGCTGCAGACAGAGGGAGAGAGAGAGAGAGAGGAGGGGAGGGGGAAGAAAGAGAAATAAAAAAAGGATCCCGACATAGGGTCCCTCTAGCGCGCGATCTACCTGGAAAACCGTACCACCCCTTAAGGATAATCCATTAACATAATTTTACATGGAGTGTAATAGAATGAGAGAGGTAGAGAGAACGATGCGATGAGTTTTATATCTTGGCGCGAGGGAAACATTATATCGATAGATACGCCAGATGCAAAGAAGGACGACCGAATAAAATAATGGTAGTCCAGGACTCAGGTATACGACCCGTACCCCGGTTAGACCCCCGAAAGGGGTTAATTCAAATATTTAAAATTTCTCTCTTACTGATTTTTCGCGTATAACGGCTTCCGTTTTGGTACCCCTTCACACATTCCAAGCACGGCCCTCCCGATCATATACCTGGGACTGGTAACTCTAGCGGGTGCTGATGAAATAGTAGCATAACTCCCGACAACCCCGAAGATCCGCTCGCTCTGTACTCGACGGGGACAGCCTCAAAGGGTCGACATTATCGTTATGTAAGAACGAAGTACTCGACGGCTTGTTCACGAGTGCAACGCGGTGACTAACGAGCGAGCTCTTTCTTTCTGTCGTAGATGAATTACTCACGAAATTTTTCTTGCAAGTCCATCGGCAGATATGTGTGCGATATTAAAAGTCAGATATGTTAGTAAAGGTTCGTGCCTAGAAATTCGTTCTGAATACACTATAAAGAATATAATGTAGAGAGAGAAGATATAAAACATATATGTGGAATAATTTTAATAATATAATATATTTTTAACAATAGCTTTATGGTACCATTACGCAGCAGCGATTTTACATTTGTAATCGTAGAACAATAATTCGCAAATTTATTAAATTTTAAATAAAGAAATCGAATCAGCGTTAAAATTTGATTTTGATTAAGTTTTAACATTTTCTCAATGCACACAAATAAAGACAAATGCAATTTGCTTAGATCATTAATCCGTCCGAAGAATGATCAGATATTATGACGTGATAGTAATTGTGATAATTTAATTACATAATAAAACAAATCTTAATAATATCCTTCTAATAACGTATACTTAAATAAAAGGAAATATTCTTCGTGCACAGGAGATCGTATAAATAAAATAAAATAATATATATAACTATAATGTAATAGTATAAAATATCTCACTGTCGTCAGCAAGATAGTATTGCAATGCAACGTAACGGAATTCGCTAGCAGATATTACACTTTCTGCTGCTATACGCTTCAGTGGGCTGTAGCAGCCACATTTTCAATTGTACTGATACTTTTTCAGAATTTTTGATGCGGTATTTAGATTTCCCTGATATATACATTCTGTTTTTTCGCGAAATCATACTTCCGATGCTCATTGCAAATAAATTGTTAATGTAATTAAATAGAGAAAAAAAAAAAATATATATATATA
>NW_017259245.1:2123381-2136476 GCF_001594045.1 Atta colombica
GAATTATATATTAAATATGAGATATGTATTCTTCTTAGAATTAAGAACTTATTTTCATGATATTTTATATTGTCAATCGCTTTTACTGAAAAACTAGGACATCATTTTTTAGAAGAAACAGTTGCACGTTAATCGAGAAATATAAAAATAATAAACAATTTCTTATTCTCGATACATAGATAAGTATAAACTACATTTATTATAAATACCTTAATTACTATTAATTTTAAATTGCAATTTTAATTTAAAGAACTTTTCAATTTAATTTAATCAATTGAAAAATCTAGGCGAAGTACTGTGACTTAACCGCTTGGTTTTCCCAAGAAATGTGCGATGTGGTTAAGCGGATTATTCGTTTCACGGCAAAACGAGGAGTCAAAACCGTAGCACGACGCCCTTGGTCCTTCTTGATCCTGAGCCTTGATTTACGAGAATCGTGACGGGCCATTTGTCGAGGAGCCCCTCGGACAACGCGATGCGTCCTCCTTATCAGCTCGCGGCAGTGGCCATTTTCAAAAGCGGCTGACTTTCCCACCTCCCCGCACAATGTGGTGTCGCACAATCAACTAACCTAATATAAAACGAGGGGATAAGTTAAGGAAATGGAAAAAGCTACAGTTTTTAGATCCCTCCCGCTTCCGATTCGACTAATGTGAGACTCGTTTATGCGCACAATTTTTATTTCCTCTTCTTAACATCAAAATTTCCGTTCTCCGGATGTACACTAAAATTTAACATGTTGAACGATTACATCAGAAAAAATGTAAAAACATTTCAGTTCCCCTTCGTCTCTCTCTGTCTCTAAAATTTTTATTTATATCTTTATTTATACTTGGATTTAAATACAAAGTAATCGAAATAGAGTAAAATAAATGAAAAAAATAATGATTCTCCAATTATAAAAAAATTGTATTTTTTTCGATAATGTTAAAAATAATATATATCTATCAATCTAAAAACCGAAGGCAATTTAAAAATGATAATCATTAATTCTACATTTGCATTGATTTTAAAATAAATATAGGAATCGCATGGTTTACATAAACTACGTATAATTATATGGAAAAAATTTACAGCAGTAGCGTTATCAAATTTTGGAGCAAACAAACTTAATGTATGTCAGTACCTGTTCTCGACCGATTGAAAAATTCAGGATCGCCCTTTGACGTGCCACTTTCGGCTCCTCGAGCGGATGCCAAAAGCGGAGCTCGAAAAAAAGGAACCTTGAAGTCAAAGGTCGTCAAGATACTCGGCTCTCTCTTTCTCTCTGAAAAGGACTAGATTCGACGCGAAATTAAGCCAACCCGAGCGACCAACTTCCTTTCGTCCATGAGGGAGAAAGAAAAAAAGGGCGAGCCTGGAGAAAAGGAGGCAAAACGTGGCACGAGAGGGCGACGAAGGGATCGATATCGGCAACGGCGGCGGCTACATTTTTCAGAACATTGGGTACCTTCGTGGTAAGCCGGTCGTATGTATTCTTATGGACCGCCCTGTTTATGGCGCGCAATTTATTTCGAAATCGAAGGTAATGGCCGCCGGTTTACACCCGGTGGTGTTTCTTCCACCCTCCTGGTCTTCGACCACCCTCGACCGCCCTCGGCCGTACAACCAAGTCCCGGCCGCGGCTACATTAAAATTTCAAACAAATACAAAAATGGCCGGGTCCAACCTGAACATGTATTGTCCCATTTTCCGTGACATTCTCTAGGCAACAAAGAAGCGAAAGACATAATATATCTATATCATATATCGTTTGCATATGCTTCGATCAGTAATACGACTGTTATATCTTTCAAGAATTCTTGATTCTCAAATATAATTTTAACAAATATAATAAAAAATTGAGTGCTTATCGTGACAATCGTCTTTTATTTTGCAAATAAAAATTCTTATTGTAAAATAAATAAAAACCAGTCTTTAAATAATTACTTTAATAAAAAATATTTTTCATTTTGTCGATATGAAATATTACACATTATATTGTTTCTTTATGTTTGAAAATGAACGATAGGCGGGGTAGGCGACAAAACTTTCACCGCTCGCAGTGATATCATACACAGCATGGATTTAGAGAGGCTTTATGGTCTTTGGAAAATATTTCCCGTACGTTGCAAAGGAAATTTCCGCGTCCAGGTAAGTTCCCGCATCGTCTCTGCCATAGTTGTTAGGATAAGAGAACCAGTGAAAGAGAAGATGCTTCGAATTTTTTTCCGCGTCGAAAGCGCTCGACGCAACGACGACGACGAAATAGAACGTACGGACATATTCGTTCGCGATGAATCATAATATCGGAACATCATTGAAAATGGATTCCTCCGATATTAAATTCCCTTCGCGATGGATATTCACTGTACTCGTGTTGTCCCGCAAATCACAAGATCATATGATAATTATCACGCACGGAATATTTTTAGTAATATAAAATGACACAGAATGATTCATTTTTAATTCTACAGTCTAATATTTTCAACAGATTTACAGTGGCAATCGTAAAAAATGCAAAAAGATTTGAACATACAGCGTAAAGATTTGGCTAGAAAAATACATTAAAATATTAAAGAATCTAAGTCGACTAAAATCGATCTTAGAGGAACAAAGTAATTAATTCATGACTAAGACTTTAATGGTTGTTTTTATTAATGCGGTCTTAATTTGTTTTTCTCAATCGATTCTTTAAATGTTCAGGTTTAATTGATATAAATCCGAACATTTAAAGAATCGGTTGAGAAAAACAAACGTCCATGGTTTAAGACCGCATTAAGAACAATCATTAAAGTCTTAGTCATGACTCACACCGCAAGCTCCATTAAGAAACAAACGTGCGTGCGAGAAAATCGTTAGGACGACCCTATCTCGCGCTTCTTAGCCACCGGATCATTTTTTGATCGCTCGCCGATGACTTGCCAGCTCACCCTCTCTTTCCCGTCTTCTTCCTCGTTGTCTCGCTTCACTCTAAGTCCACCACGCGCGTGTTATCGTCAGGGTGGCAAAGGGGATGGACGAGGGACGAGCTTCCTCGCACGTTTGTGTTATCCGAGGGATTTAAGGGACGAACGAAAATTCGGGCTCTTCCACGGCAACGTGGAATGGGAATGGGCAAAAAGGGGATGCCTCCAGTCAATTTTTATCATATATCTGAGAGTTTCGTAGGATTGGCTTCTGCCTGACCTATGCCCAATGGGCCGCGCGAATTCTCGCGCTATCGCGCATGGCTATCGTCTCTCTTCGACCGAATCTTCTACCGAATCCCGGATTTCATCGCGGGTTTCCTATCCAGCTAACCCTCCCCCATCTCCGAGACTTTTTTCATCCCGATCACGTCGAACTGCCACATCACCGGAAACGGGAAATCGTACCCTGCAATCGCAACGCAAAATTTCACATTCTAGGTACACGGATTTCCGGTGTCACGAAGAGTACAAAACTGTTAATAATAAACTGTTCGTTTTATAGTACTACCAAAAAGAGATGAACTATAAATGAGAAAACTGTATCATAGAAATTATATAGGAGATAAACTGAGAATAAGTTATGCGAGAGAATACATAAAAGTGAATACATAAAAATGAATAAAGAATGACAAATTTGAATCCAAGAGAAAGAATGTAAATATAATCTTATTATCAATTATAAATTAAAACAACTACTTCAAATATGTCAAATATGTTTATGTTTGGAAAATTTCTTTCACTATTAAATAGCATAAATCGCTATGTATATATTAGATAACAAAAATTATAATATATATGAATAAGTGAAAATATATATGAATAGAAATTATATTCAGCGAAGTAACATTGCTTCGTCTCGCGTGCAACGTGATTGATTGGAAAGCGATATCAAGATTTATCCTAAACTCATGACTGTATTACAACGTTGTCGCTGGTATGCGAAGCTACAACTATTGTAACACCAATAGGCAAGCGGAAAGGGCAAGGAAGCGAGGAGGGGAAGTTGCATATACCTGGTGTTGTGCTTCCCGCGCACACGGACTTAACGCACACAACGCGAGCCCTAACTTGCAACCGCGGAAAAGGCTTACCCCTTTCCTCCCCGGCGACGGGGTGCCAGTTTTGGGCCAGACTTCGCACGCGGCGCATCAGGTAAGAGGCCTTTGTGTAATCTGATTTCGTTGCCCTCTCAGCACTTCACGTCGATCGATACAGATTCGGCGGCACTTTCCCTCGTTACTGCCTTTCAAGCACGTCATTCGCCTTCTCTTCTCCACCTCTCTAAGGACGCGTTTCTTCCAAGAATATATTGAGCATCATTTAGATTCCGCAGTATTTCCGAGAGAGTGTCAACACTATTGTTCTTTTCAAACACGTTTTTCTCAGCTTTCTATTAAATGATAAATTAAGAAAAATGATTATTGTTTTAACGCTGAGATATAGAATTACGAAGAATTATTTGAGATACATATTATCTTAATCGTGATATTTTTCCCAATTGTGTGGCTTTATGATTTATTTATTCGAAAAATTATATCTTGATATTTAACAACGTTTATTTTTCGATATACGTTGTTATAAAAATTATCTTTTTAAATTATCTTTTTTACTACATAACAACTCTGTGGAGTGTATATCGTTGATCAAATCGTTGTGGCAAGTGTGGCGCGAGGATTCGTCGAATTTCCAACATCTACGACTGACTTATCCACGTCTTGCCGGTGTTCCAACTTCGGGGATATTTGAGAGCGTAGTCGCCGGAGAGAGAGAGGGAGGGAGGGAGATGGGGGGGGGAGGAGGAAGAGGAGGAGAGAGGAAAGAGAGAGAGAGAGAGAGAGCAGGAGGAGGTGGACGGGAGCCCTGGAAGGTTTCCGAACAACCGAAGTCTGTGGAATAGTATCGATCTGACTTGATATATTACTACGAAGGTCCACCCTGCCGCAGCCCCGGCAGGACCTCGAAATATGTTTTTTATGCGCCGCCTTCCTGTGGTGGATGTGCCTGCGTCTCGACACGAATACCACCCTCAAGTCGATGCTGAATTTCTTAGTTCAGGATGACGCCGGCTGGCGAGAAGCATTCGTTTCCACATAATGGTTCTGCTAGCGCCGCAACAAAAGATCCATGTGCGAGCTGTCGCTTTTTCCCTTCATGAATTCTTTAACTCTGTATGGACCACAAGACGCGGCTTGCATGAAATCACGTTAATTAAATTTCCTTCCCTCCACGTAAAATGTAGATTCTTTTTCTTCAAAGGAAAACACGTTACTTAAAGAGTATAATAAATGAATTCTTGTCGCGACGTCGTGCCTTTATACTTATACTCGTAATTATAAGTCTCTTTCATAAACTCATCTTACAAAAAATGTGTTAAAAAAATCACATATTAAGTAACAAGTCACATATTAACTTGCACAGTTCTCGTAGATATTTGTCAAAGACTAGTCTGCTGTACTAAAACCAATAACTTATGTAGAAAGTACCATGCGTACACGAGACTTTCTTGGAGAAAGAGAGAGAGAGAGAGAGAGAGAGAGAGAGAGAGAGAAAGTCCGATTTCTGCATAACGTCCTAATTTTCCAAGTGGATGAAAACATATGAAAATCTGCGAGGCAAACGAGCAGACGTTAGGGGGCGCCGAGTCAGAGCCAATAAAATTCTCTTCTCTCCCTCTTGGCTCGCTCTTATTCCCTTCACCGCCCTTTTACTTCTTGCCAACCAGCCACTTTATCCATTTCTACCGCGCGAGATCTCGCGGGTGTACGTCTCCATATTTATATGTTCCCTTATCACAAAAAAAAATCAAGAAACGCGAGAAAAATTCTCTGCCAGTTGAAGTTTCGATCGTCGGAATGAACTTGAGTGGAGAGATTATTAGAAGTCGACGGACGTATAGATTTCGCGGCTTGTTTGCATTTCAATTGATAGACAGTTGCTCGGAAGAGACATTAATCGGTTATCAAGAAGCTGGGAAAAATAATGAAATTATCGTGAATCAATATGCGGCTCCGGGAGCTAGCTCGTCTTCGCGAAGCAAAGTACCCGTTCAACGCTAGGTACAGTTGCCCTCAAGACTTCGAACCCCTATAAATTTCATAGGAATATTATTCCATTGAGCCCTAAACCGCTGATATTAGCACATCGTCTTGATAAGTATCATTCAAAATTTATAATCAATTAACGCTACGTGATAGAACAATACATGTTAAAATAAATATTTAAAATTGAATTAATTTAATGTTAAAAGATTTATAGTATTTAATATTTGATTATTATAATAAATTATCTTATCATAGAGAAATATATCATTAACAGATAATATCAATAATGTTTTGATAAAATTGTGATGAACTACTATAAATGTTAAGAAATTAAATTTATATATAAGAATGTCGTAAAACAAATGTTAAATCGAGATATACATATAGAAAGTGACATATTGCGGGAAAAAGGATGACGCGTGAAGGGAGAAACGGAGGAGGCAACCTGCTTCCGTGTAAGGAAACACGTAAAATGACCCTATATTGTTCAGCGGTTGGTGCCTGGCCCCTTGGACAAACAGAAATATATGTCGGGAAAAGATGTCTTTCCACCCTAGGACTCCAGGCGTTCCTTTTTTAAACGACGGAACAGTTGCGACCACGAATCGATGGTAACTACGTCGACCGGACTCCAGTACAGTCCGACAAGAACGCAATATGATTTCGCGAGTTTATATTAACGTATGGAAATCAGGATGATTCTTCTGATGAAAATGTTTCATTGAAACTGATTTTTCGAGGACGTCTTCGGTGATCTCTCGTGACAGCCGGTGATGTCAATTTCGGAAGAAATACTCGAGAGATCGTCGGGACGAAGGGGTAACTTTTCTCCACAGGGTGTACCGTGTTAGGATGCGCGGGGTGCTCCGGTCTTTTGCATACATTTTGAAACGTAGAACCTTCACCGCGCCGAATATGCTGGCCTAGCGAGAAAAAAAAGAAAGAAAAGGGAAAAAACGAAGGGAGACAAAAATACTCATCTTTCGCTTTTACTCCGATAAAGAAAGAGAGAGGAGGAAAAAATGGATGGATAAATGAGAAACACGGAAAATCAAGAGACGCACGGAGAATGTCGAAATATACTGTGTATTAAAATCCTTTTACCCTTTGAATTCTCGAAATGTAATTTTGTTTCACTGAGAACTCACCTACACTCATAATTTTATTTAAAATATTTTTAATAATGAGTTATGATATTAATTATAATAGCGATAACGTTATATTAACCATAAATAACAGATAAATGATTCGTTATTAGACATATAGATAATTTCTTCATACGTAAAATAAATTCATTTATATCAAATAATTTTGGAATATAGAAATATGTAAAAATTGTATCAAGAGTTATTCGTAAAAATATGAGATTACAAGATAAAGAATATACCTAGTGATGTTTTATGTTATGTATTATACATAATTTGATTTTTTTATAAGAATATTTCTACATTATATAGTTGATATAAATTTTCTGTACAGTAATATAGAAATTTTTAACAATATTTCTTATAATTTAAGAAAATAATAAAGCAGATATATAATTTGTTTACAATATTCGACAGTGTAAAATGCGGCGAAGATTTAAAATTATGCAGCCGGGAAGAGGTAACAAAGAAGCCCGACAATGTGCCAAGGATTCGTACCGGACTGGCGCGGTGGGTTATTTCAGCGCTATCGGAAAAATGTTATTTACGCAGGACAGCACCAAGCTACAGAAGCTCTGTCCTTATTTACATGTGGTAAGTCTCCTACGGGACCAAATCCCGGGCCGCGCTTGGAACCCTGATAATTCTTCCTTTGATCCCGTTCCCGTGGGCTCAACCACTCGCCTCTCTCGGTCCTCCTTCCCCCTGACTCTGTCTGCGTTAGAGAACGAGTGAGGACCGCCGGGAGGAGAAAAAAAAATAACTGACGAAATACCTGTCGTGCTAAAAAAAAATCGTGGCTCCCCTACTGGGTGAATTGTGATTCTCGTTTCAGTAAAAAGAAGCCGTCATAAAAAATGTCTTGATCGAGGAAAAATGTATTTCGCTATATTCTCTTGATATAGGATTTTATCGATCACTATACAATGTAAATACTTATACAGGATCTTTGTCAATTGACAATACAAAAATAAGCTTTACATTTTGCAGTTATAATTTTTTCTATAAATACATATATATAATAATCATAAATTACTTTGTATAACTATAATATAGATCTAAATAAAATCAATAAAAGCATAATGTTGCAATTTGAGAAAGAAGTCTCAGTTATTAACTCTGTGGAATAGTTTCTCCTCATATGATATATAGAAGTGAGAAGCGTAATAGCGAAGTTAGAAATCGATCCGAATTAACTCGCGATTTCATTTCCATTGGCCGTCAGTGGCGGTCCGAAATTTCCGGTGAGGGTGTCTCGCCAGGGACGTCGGAAACTTTAAGGTGTCTTTAAGTTACCGGTTCTTGATCGGTATCTCGACACAGTCTCAAGTCACATCTGCTTTAGTAAGGGCGAAATCTAACGAAATGCACGGGAGAACGAGCGATATCATCTCAAGCAAACTAGCGGTAGGACGACCGGGCGCATTGCTGGACGGATACGGGGTGTCCCATTATTACGCTGATAACATTGGTAAACACGACGACGTACGTTTGCATCGACGGTATCCCGGCGTGACGGTTTCTATCCTGTGACGCGTCTAGCGGGTGACGCGGGAGGAAATGTTGAACTCTTCGAAAACGGACGTATCGCGATCTTCGCTCACCGCCGAGAAAGTGGAAGCTTTTTCCGTTGCTCGATAAAATGCATCGAGAGTCGGGTAAAGATATTACTCTGGACGTTTATGCCGCGCGTATGCACCCACCCACTTCGGAATGGATACTTTTAATATATTTTTTCGTGCTGACGTATATCGTGACAAATATTTCTTGTTACTTAAACGTAGGCAAGATAACATTCGCTAACATTAATGTTGTTAAAATTATAAAATTATGAAAAGATTCAACAACGTAAATTTCTGCGTTTTGGAAAAACAAAATTTTACTAGTAACATTTATAAATCAAAAAATCAAAATTATGAATTAATTATCATTTTCCTACAAATACTTTGCAAGAATCAATTGCTACTAGTTTCAATTTTCCATGCTATTCTGGCAAGCGCGAGAATAAACGGTACAGTATCCGAGACAGTAAATTCATTCTAATCCCTCATCAGAAATTCCTTTGCCGGATGAGACTGGGCGGTGAATTTCGAGGGCAGGAAATATCTCCGCGGAATCTCCGATATCGAGGGTACACCCGGTACGTAATCTCTCTCTCCTCTCCGGTTAGTTAGCGGATCTCGAGAAGATCCGGGGCCGAGAGCGAGAGAGTATCCTCGCCGGATAGAGTATCCCTCGGGAGGTTTTCGTCCAATCGGCTGGCTGGTCAGCCAGGGCGAATAGTGGGGGCCGGAGGCCGACCATTGGTCAGTCGAGGGGCGGCCTGGTATTGAGCGAGTCGCTCCGGGGGTTGAAAAAACCGCCCCGAACTGACCTCAAACGTCCTACCCTCGTCTCGTCGGGAAACCCAGCCTAATGTCGTCCCCTATCCTCTTTACTCCGTTCGGTTTTGCAACCCCCCCTTTCTACTGCCCTCTGCTCGCCCCATCGGCTACGTTTACCACTCAAGTACGTTTTCCCCTTATTACCGCGACCCCTTATTTTACTCACACACCGGTACAACTTTCCTTCGGCTACTTTCTGCGACGAGTGCGACGAGTTGTGTAACGTATGGAAATGTAACTATTAAGTAATAGCCGAATAATAAAGTACTGATTATTGATTATTAAGTAATAGCTTCATTATTAGTATACGAATTTTACATAGTATCTAATTGCACTTCTTTTCTGCTGATTTTAATCCTTTTTAATCATTTTTTTATATGTATGTGTGTATGCATATATGCGTAAATTATATAATTTATTTCTATGCTAATACTAATTATAAATTTTTGTATATAGAAAATATATCGCGTGTACAGAAAAAAATGTTTTTAACAATTGTAATAATTGTGTAAGCGTATCCAGTAATAGAATTATTATCGATAAGCAAAATATTTGCATCAAAATACGGGATAACGATTTATATTATATAAGATTATATATATTATGTGAGATTATAAATAACATTTTAATTATTTTAAATGTAATTACTATAACAGATTTAATATTTCATAACTATTACGCATACAAAAAAAATGTTTAAATGTGTATCTTAGTTTTGTCTAAATATAATAATTCTAGAATAATTTTACTATTAAAGAATACAAAAGTAAAAAAAAAAACACTTTACAAGGTATGTAAAACTTAACGCAATTCTAGAAATAAAGATTCATCTATATAATGATCACTCAGTTAACTAAATTTAATTGAAATAGCTGTGAATGAAATTTGAGAATTTATCTGTTCGCATAACTAGCGAACTAAAATTAATGTACTTCATTTCGCAACATTTCAAAAAAGGACATCTCGTAACGGCGTAAAGATTTTGTCACACGAATGACGACGTAATGAGCTGCGGTTCCGGATGATGAAATTTTTTAAAAGTACATGCACACGGAAGCGCTCACTCACTTCCTCGGAAAATACGACGATCTAAACTCGTGCCGCGCCGGCCCTAAAGTATATTCAGTCAGTCTAAGTCCAAAGGCTATTTGCATAGGCGATATTATACCTTCGACCCACCCTTACACTTCGTACACTCTCTTTCTCCCTCGTCCATCCTCGCCACTACCACTCTCTCCTTCGTCTATCCGCAGAGCGTCCCGACGGCTCTTTCTCTCGACCACCCCTTGGCCACCTCGCACACCCTGCACATCCTCGATTCACCTCGGAACGTCTCGAGATCTCTGGAATTGGATTAGTAGTGGTTCACCCGAGTAAGACTTGGACTATACTCAATTTGAACTAAGATCGCGCCACCCGGGAATGGGCGAATTGCTAAATCAGTTTTACGTGATCACCTATTCAGAAAGTTGTCCGCGATCGAACGCAGATCTCTCGCACACTTCAAAGGTGGACCAGCTAGTAGCAAATTTCATGATGGCAGGACGAAATACCCGCGTTTGCTGGCCGTAGATTAATAGAAACCCCAATTAAATAACGATCTCGATAATTTCTCAAAATAGAACTTGATTGATATCGAAAAATTTTCTACATTTCATTGCGAAATAATATTATTTTGAATAGACTAAATAATATAAATAATAAATTAAATAGAATATATTCTAAAATGAATATTTTTGTTACGAAAAAATACGCTAAGCTCTTTTACGTTATAAAAGTAATCAGATATAATTAATATGTTAATAGATAAAATTAATTATGTCGAATGTGTAATTAATAGTAATGTGTAATTAATATTAGCAGATTTAAAGTATATTATTGTGGCTTTTCATAGTCGATAAAAGTAACCCCATTTTTTCAATCTGGAACTTTGTTAACTCGTAACAACACTCGCTTTTACTCTCAGTCGCGCAGTGCTTCATCTCCTTCTCTTTAAGGAGTCTCGAACAAAGATTTTACAAGCATTAGTGATTCGATTAAGAAGCCGTCTCAGGCGCTCGGCTTTAAAGTCTCGCCGCGCAAAACTTTCTTAGAGAAATCGTTACTTAAGTTTCCCGCGTTATGCACTTTCGCCTCTTTTCGAATAGTTCGCAAAGAAATACTCCCATCCTAAGACTTGTGTGCCATTAATTACCATAAACACCGTACACTCCTCACGATATAAAAAAAATTTTATTTATTACTACATTAGCAATAATTATTAATTATTAGTTATAATAAATTTGATATATTTTTATATTTTTCTTTATAGGTAATTCTTATTATTTCTCTTTTTTTTATTCTCTATTCAGTCTCCTTATTAATTCTTAACTTAATTCTCAGTAAAATATCACAATCAATTGCGATGACAACAAGTTCAGAATAAATCGTCAAAGCACAAAAACACGGAATTCGCCGTTTCGAATGTAATACCGTCGTAAATCTGCCGAACGCACGTCTCCTATGGGGAGAATTACACGTGGTAAGTGAAGGAAAATGCGATGAAAAAAAAATTGAGGGTGAGGAACGACGATCGTTTCCGTCGCGAGATCCAGCGTAAAATGGCCGGTCGTAGGTCGAGGAAAACGTAAAGAATTTCGGGGCCCCGGTCTAACGCAGTTAATTTGGCGAATGGGGCTGTCCCTCCACCCTGAACATGGCCACTGCCTTCGTATGTACGATCTCATCTCCTACGTGTAACACTACGCGTACATTTATACGTACACAAAGATATAAGCGTGCATACGCGCACAAGAGCGCGTGGTAGGTATACCGGGTGATCCTGGCGGAGTCTAATAAAAAGCATCCCCGTGCGCCATGGGATGGTGGGGTCAGAAGTCCATTCGGAAAATGGAGGGACTCGCTCGTCCAACTAAATCTACCCGATAACGGACACCAATTGTCCGTGCCAAAAACGCTTTGAAAATTTATCCTGTCCTTATTGTATCAATTTAAGACACGAAATTTAGAATATTGATCCGTGACATTGTAATCAAAGACAAATTGTGCAAAAAAGCTTGTTAAGTCGGCAGAATAATTTTACAAGATTTTTTCTAGTCTCAGTTTCAATGACTAAACCTCTTCGGTCTGTTAGCAAGACGTATGGTAGACGGCTAGTCCTGGCCAAGGTTCGGCTCGACTTCCGACTTTCCCTGCAGAAAACATTGAGTCTGAGGGGCGGCTCTGCCTCATCCTACCCACCCCCTTTCTATCCCGGTCCCATCGCAAAGCTACTATAAATTCTGGCCATCTCGACCCCCTCCTACCCTAGCGAACACCCCCTTGTCGACGTCGCAGAATAGCGGCCAAAAGTAAGAAGTGTAGGTCTACCGATAGCCTCATTTACAATTCGCGTCCTTCGATAAGGAATGAGTCTTGTCAGCGCTCGCGCGCGTCGAATCGTCGAAGATCAAATTAATCGTTCTGAATTAATTATTCATTCGGCCAATTCGTTTTGACCTAGTTGTAGAAAACGAAGAGTACGCGTTACATTATAGATAATTATGTAGGTTATTTGAATATTAATATATATATA
>NW_017259245.1:2136576-2153516 GCF_001594045.1 Atta colombica
TAGCAAAAAATTATATAGCAAAAATATTCAAGTATTTACTAAAGTATTATTATATTTTAATATTAATTAAATTTTATTTTCGATTAGTATCAAATATATATTAAATCATATAAAATTAACAATGATTTATGTAGATAAAATAATCACTACAAAAATATAAAACAAAGATGAGAGAAATTTGACATATTTCAATATGCATGCTAATGTCGTTTCGATCAATTTAAAGATAGAAACAGCGAGACGTAAGAATAAGTGCCAAACTTTGTGAATCAATTATGTATCTTTTGCAAATCAATCAGTTACATATTTAGATCTACTCCGCAACGCAAATTTTATACGAAGTAGTTATTTTTGTATTTCGTTGTGACTCTACTCGATGACGAATTTTATCCATGAATACTTCGGTTTCGATTCTCTGATTCAATCCCTAATTCGCGAGGCCATCTAGCAATAATTAATGAATCTTACACGATTACGAGGTCAAAGACATTTTATATCAAAGATTCGAGCTTTAGACGCAAATATAGAAGATACTGTCTCGCCTACTGATTTAACGATAAATGAATTATCGAGTAAAATTCAGCAATTAAAACTTTTCAAAATAAAATTTAAAAATGAAAATAAGAATTTTAAGTCTTAGAAAGAGTTAAAAAAATGTCCTTAATATTTTTCGCATAACATATATCGATATTAAATTATATTTATACAAAGTCCAGATTATTTTCTGATATTTTTCTGATATAATAATAATGCTGTATTATATTTTGAATATTATATTATATTGAGTATTATATTTTGAATATTATTATCTTCTAATATACATTGCTGCAACAATTTAATATATGTCATTAATTTTATGCACTATTGATAATCATCAATAATAATTTAAATATATTAGATGTAATTAATATTTACTACAATCAAAATTATATTCGTTTGTGTGTTACGACAAAGCAAATATATCTGACTTATCCTGAGGATTGCCAGAGCGTGAGAAATCAGTAAAGAAAGCGTCAGTCCGATAGAAAATCGTGAACAAACCCATCTTGTCGATTCTTCCGGACAGGAAATCTGTGCCCGCCGCAAAATACCGACCAATCGAATCTCACAGGGAATTTAACACCCTCTATAGATGGAAAAAAGGCAAAATTTCCAATTTAAGCGAATCTCCGATTGCTTGTCCTTTAAACAAATATTATTACGGATTCTGTTTGATCGGTTGAAAGTCCAAGACAATTTACTTAATTTGCATCGCCTTTGCACACGTCTATCCGTTTAAAATTATCGCTACAGACATTCACACATTATAAATATTACTTTTTAATAAATACAAGACGATATTGACTTGCAATAAATGATAAAAGAGTTATTTGTGTAACTATCTAGCATGCTGTGCCGTATTCTTGAGATATCGTGGATCGCACTTTATTATCTAAGAAGCGGTTAAACATCCATAGTCTTACATCCACGACTTCTACGAGTGTCGATCAATATCATTTCTAGCAGAAAATCGTGGAAGAATGGCTGGCAATTTCGTGAGTTCGACGCGATCGCACGCCGTTAACGAATCGACACCTCGCTTCTATATACCTGCTCTCGTTAACGATGAACGTACAACTCTGCTCTGACATTTCATCGCGTCCTATCGACACGCGAAAATCGACGGGGATGGAATAAGAAAAAGTGGGATGAAGAAGATCCATTGGTGTAGACTTGGCATCTGCGTGAACGACCTTATCGGAAAGACATAAACGCCTGAAATCCTGGCCGTAAATTAGGATCGGTAGAAATCGCTGGACTCTTTGCCGTTTCTCTCATCTTGCCGAGATAGTCTGAGTCCGCAATGTGACGACTGTGTCTGCATGACAATGCGCCGTTATCGAAAAATCAGGCACCGACCGAGATGGCTCGTAGAGAGCCGATCAACCATTAAAGAAGATAACAATTTTACGAGTTAAACTAACAAAAAATAATATTACTTGTGATTATTAAGAAATCTAAAAGTACGAAGAATCTTCTCAGGAAGAAAAAAATAAATATAATTTTTAAACAATTACGTTAATAAAAAAGAAATTACTACAATGACGATAATCTATGTGCTAATTTTGTGTGTAATTTTGTAATGTAAACTGTATACTAATATAATTGTATCTATAATATAAATTATAAGTAATAATAAATAATTAACATCGCAATTAAATTTGAAAAACTGTTTAGTATAAGAATAACGAATGCAGTAAATTTTTCTTCAGGATTGGAAAGAGAAATTCCACTTTTCAGAAGCACTTTGTGTCCATTGCAGAAGTTAAAAATTTTTATAGTCTCATTGAAGAAAAAGATAAAGACAATCTTCTCGTTTTAACGCTGATCCTGACAAAGACTGTAAAATTAATGATGCGGTTTTCACAACCGTAACTTTTTCTTATTAAGGATTACGCCGCTAGGTGTGAAAATGTATCTCCTAAATGTAGTTAAAGTCTTCGAACTAGATATATTGTTATGTTATAATGTAGTAAGTGATAAATAATTCGATAATTTCAATGTTGATAATTAATTTTTGAAGATAATAAAGGATCTATACTGTAATCTTAACCTTTATTATCATACCAATTATTTTATTGCGATATGTTCGATGAACAGATGAATGTTCCTCAGTTTCAAAAACATCTTGTAAAGTATGTCTTGTACAACGTACGTATATGCATATTGTAGAGAGTACTACAGGAGTTAAGAATTTTTTTTACGATCGCGCGGAGGAGGACATAGGGGAGCGGATCGGCGACGATCCTTCTTATGATGGTTACGGCAACGAGGAAAAGAGCCAGGTTTGATGGCGAGGTGAAGGGGCGAAAGGGATGATGGTGAAGAGTCTATGCCGTAACAAGGGTGGCACGATTTCAAGAATGCGGAGCACGTTCTCAACCAATGCCGGCAGCCAGGCAGTAAAACAAATACGCCCTCCCTATATACGGGGTGTCCCGGTAATACCATGCGCGTGTCTATGATCCTCTCACCCCCTTATCCCGAAGGAAGAGTGCTGCGGAGTAAAGTCGACCTCGTTACCGATACGAATGGAGGTAATGTGCTGTGTAGGTAGTAAGACCCTTTCGTGGCCCCCCCGCGGGAAACAGGTTCTCACAACCGAAGCTGAAATTATCTCGACAGCGGAAGTTTCCTTTACTATTCTTTCTTACACTCATATTGTCAGCCTCTCTACTAGTCCCTCATTAAACCAATCGCTATGTCAAACTTATATTCGTTCTTCAAATTTCAATTCAACAAACATAACTTTTCACGATAAGACATTTTTTATTTAACACAAATTAATAACATAAATAACTAAAAATTAATATTCATAACTAAACAAAAATGTGTAATATTATTAAAATTGAACTTTTATATTGATAGAGAAAATATCCTTTCAAATTACAATCTTGATAAAGAAATTTTAATAAAAAAATTTATGTCTGTGAATTGAATATTTTTGTTTGTTATAAGTTATAATATTCATCTTTTCATAATCCTATACAAAAATTAAAATATCGATAAAGAACTGATAAAAGTTGATGGCACGAAGATCGATTACAACTAAAAAGGTATAGCGTGCAATTATTTTGTCTCCCACGTCAGATATACATTTCCTACGACCGAACGCACAGTCGCCAGTGAAGCGAACTGCCAGCGGAGAAGAGCATGAAACAGCCGATAAAGGCATACAATAGCTGGTACGAGCACGGAAACGCAAATGTCCTCTTTCAGAAGCGTCCTCTTTAGAGGACAGGGAGTGATGGACAGGTGAAAGAAGTGGCCAATGTGGGCTGGTTTCGACGTCTCATGTGACACACACGTCATCGGCCTTTGTTTTCGCGTCCTTTTGGTTCAGTACTATGGTCTTTGTCCCTAGATCCGAACTACAATTCCTTTTATCGTATTCTTCATTTGACGCTTGACGACAGTGCTCTCTTCAAAAAATATAATACAAGATTTTGCAATGGTGACTACTATTAATATGCAAACCATAAAATAATTCTGGCGATTCTGTTAGTAACTCCATTTCAAAATTATAAGTTTATCAATTACAAATTAATTATTTATTTAATGCATTTATGTTTATGTATTATTACTATTATTTCATTATTATAAATACGCGCCCTTGTTCTTATTTAATATGTGATTCACGTTAAAATATTGCGTTTAAATAATTTAAGTTATAATACATTACGACACGACAAAATATTTTGTAAAAAAAACTGATTTTAATTAAATTTTACAAATTTTACAAATTTACTTTATTTTAATAATAAATAATAAACAACTTATTTAATGAGTATTTATATGTATATGTTATGCTTCATATTTTCATGTGATATTCAAGATAAAGAGCAAAATTCGCGCATGACTAAATCGATTACTTTCTCGCGAATCCATTACATTAACGTAAACAAGAAATTTCCTCGTACGCTCGCAGATCTAAACATTCCACCTGCTCTACATTTCCGATGCGCGGTTGAAGATCGTGATCCCGTTTATTCAGTGGAACCTGCTCCCATTCTCGTCATTGCTTTTCTTGAGAGTTTGATCTCTGATCTCGACTAGATCGCACGTGGATGGCACCGGGCTGCTGAACTGAGGGCCTGAACTATGGACCAGTTTTCACTTGATACAGATCACAAGCTGTTTTCCCCGACAGACTGCGCTTCGTAGCCGCCCGTTCAATGAAACCTGTTCGCATAACAAGAAATCTTGTTTTTCTAGCTCATCATCGCGGGCTCGTGCCCGCTTTGAAAACTGGTCCATTCGATGAGGGATGCTGCCCTCAGAACAATGACCACTGTCCACTCAAACGTAAACAAACATTGTGGCATAAAACGCACTCAGTTAGCCTTTGACTTTTATTTTCTGAGTTTTGGTCAGTTGGAAAGGACAAAAAACTGGTCCATCCAGAGGGAGATGCTGCCGCTCTCCCTCTACTGTCACTCTTCACAATGGAGCTAATAAACGCGCAACCTCAAAGTATGCATCGAGTTGATCTTTGACTCTCACACGATGAAGTTTGATTATAATCCCCTACATATTTAAAAAAGAAACCTAAACTAGCAATAAATATAACAAACTTACAAAGAGAACAACAATTTAATATATATTCTGACAATTGTTTTCGTAAATAATATATCTGAAAGAATGCTCATTTTCATGAGCAATCAAATTGAATTAGCAGTAAAAATTTTGAATATTTATAATGCTATTTAAATATTTATCCCGTTAACATCATTTTTTTACGACATTTCTAAATACATCATCGTACCAAGTATTTTTTATTATAAGAATACAAATTAATCTTTAACTCTCATATATTATCCTATTATTATAATTACAATTATTATTATATCAAACGTATATGAATCCTGTTTTTATTTTTACTCTTCTTAGCTTAAACTGTGTTCTGCTCCCATTTTGTATCAAATGTTTATAACATTTGACATTAATATTAATACTCACAAAACCATATATTATATATAAATGTATATAAATATTCGCAATGTATGGGTTCGCTAAGCCGAAATGACTGCTCGGATCAGTCCTTATCCTTGTGGGAAAGTGACAGAATCGATTTTATGTATGTTCCGCCTGCCCTCTAACAAAGAACAGGAAGACAAGTAATGGGATGGATAACGTAGGAAACTAGCATTACAGTATTTGGCAAACTCTACAAATAAAATATTTTATATTCATTAAAGTTTTTTAATTATTTATATTATTCACATTTCTCTATTACTTAAATGTTATAAAAATATAGTATATTTAGATAAAGTAAAGAAGCGGAAAGAGACAATTTATCCACCGGGTCTCAATACTCGCTGTAGATGATAACTCTGTAGACGGTAACTGTTAAATCAGTTGATGAGTATCTAATTTATATCTATCGATATCTAATTTAAATCGAAGGATGCAATTGTCAGACGCATGTTGCAATACAATTATTATTCGTCAGAGTAATATGAAAAATGCTAGCATTCAATACTTGGAAAACCGATAAAATATTTGTTGTCATCTCGTTTCTAAGCAACCCCCTGCAACAACTTGCGCATGAGGACACGTACTGCGGCGAATAAGTGATAAGTATGCACTTCTAAAATCATTGACTGTCGAATTACCTATCGTCTTCACTTTAAAATGTACGGATCATACCAGATGTGCAACGTTTCACGGACTGCCGATCAAGAGCAAAAGATACAAAAGATCAAAGAATTAACAAATATTTTAAAGGTCTCGTTCAAAGAAAATGATTAATGAAGTTTTTCTTTGATGTTTGTGAAATAATTTGTCTTGCAATGAGTTCTAAAAGAGATTTCGTTTGATTCATTGCACAGGATACGGACAAGAATCTCACCATATGCGAAGAAATATTGGCAACATATATAAAGAAACGATTGAAGGTACGCACACAATAATTTAGCTCTTTCTACATGCCTTATTTATTTAGTTTTAACGCTTTTATTTTTTTTATATGTAAGTGATCGAGTGCTGTATTGTCTTCGTGCCAATTGATACATAATTACAACTAATTGGCATCATAAATATGAAGTTTCAAAGTATCTATTAATAACTATCGTAAAATCTAAATTTAAAATAAACATCGATATATCTCTTGTCATGACACTTCCTACAATGTATCCACAAATAACTCAACAAATATTATGAATTACGATAATACGAATTGTGACACTCGTCGAAATTATCGAATGTTAAAAAAGGTACTAAAAATCGATGCGTACTTTCCTAGCGACAGTCACACTTCAAGACTCGAAATTTACCATCCTTTATACCAATCACTGTGCCAACCACCGTATGACAACGGCCAGCCCGACGGATACCAACCATTGCCATACAATCCGTAGCTACTCAATCCGCCTCGATACCTGAGAAATCGAATACATAAATCAACTGTCAGCACCAAATTGCTGTTCCGAGATTTTTACATTCGCGTCGTTGACAAGATATTTATTTGTACTATTTACCACGGCAACACGGGAGCGTAAGTGCGTATGTAGGGCAAGGAAAGCAGATCGTAGCTTCTTTTTCTTAATAATTTTTTTTCTCCTATGAATTCCTGAGCACTCGGTTGAGCTTGAAAAACAGTGGTCACTTGTGATGATACATCATTGCCGTCGGTTGTTTTTTCCGCGACGAGACTCTCAGAGACTAGAATGATAAACGACAACAAAAGCTAGAACAATTATTGATATATGGACAACATGAATATGAATCATCATAATTAACAAAAGACTGTATGAAATATTGCAAACTGGACGATCATTTCATCAATTAAAATGTATCACAATCAATAATAATAAACAACAACATAAATGATAATATAAAATGAAATAAATGTTTCAAATAAATATAGTATTTGTTTCTAGCTTGATCAAAATTTTGTTAATATTTGTAATATATAAGCAGATTTTTTTAATTATACATAGTATTTTTTGGCATTATTACTTTTTTTCAATTTATATATATTTACATATCAAAATATATTCTCCGAAATATACTATTCTTATCTGGAAAAATGACGTACAGTACGTTTATTTATATAAAAAAACTTTGGATTGATTAAATCAAAGATGTTTTTATATATATGTAAAATCTCATGCACAAAATTGAGTTATCGACAAAATTCACTAATTTTATATGTCAACCTCTACGAATTAAATGCTTACCAGCAGCTTCATGTTAAGAATGGTGCGCACTAACTGATAGCATCCAAGGGGTTGATACTTCTTTTATACTGGATTTCTTATACAAGTCGTTCGCTAAATTTAATTGGTGAATTCTAGATCCACCGGTATGCGCGCACATACAACTAGCATCTTGACTAACAACTCTACAAAACCACTCCCATCTAAAGAATCGTTAAATGACATAACGATTGCATAAAAGAGTATCACGATTTATCTCCGAGGTCATCTTCTAATTAGAAATATACAAGATAAATGAGAAGTTAGAATATTATTTTATCACTTGCTTTTTACAATATAAAAGATATTATGAAAAATATTTGAATAAAATGCAATAAAATTATATGATAAAATTGCATGATTTATATTATGCTAAATATAACATTGAAAAGAAGATAATATTTTCTTAGTTATCCTATAAAAGATAAAAATGTTACACTTTCACGCGACAACAAAGAATCAAACAAAAAATATTGACGACAACATTGCTATATTGCAGACGTTCACTGTCGCGAGACAATCTTTATGAGAGAAATCATTCCAAAAAAATTATATAAGTAACATAAAATTTTTATGAAAATTTAAAGAACTTTTGCTCCTAAATTTTTTCTATATCATTTTATGCAAGTAAACTATGTCCTTAGATGACCAATAATAAAGTAAATTTTTGAAAAACATGTTCATAACAATTACTTTTTAAAATAAATATTAATTTTTTGTAAATTCATAAAATTAATTACAATTTATTATGAGATTTTAGAAATAAATCAAGTATACAATTTGTTCAATTCATTATTAAAAATTAATGCAAGCAATATTTTAATAAATTGATTTTTTTAATTGAATAAAAATGTGTCACCAAGTAATAAAATTACAATATAATGCTATGAGATATCTTTGCCTTATATTCGCTTGAATAACATGACCGTATTAATTGATTTCGTTCAGTAATTACGTTTTCGCCACATTGCCACATTAATTCATAACGTAATGCGTAACAATTTATGAGTGCAATCTCGATTTCTTATTTCATATTTGAATATTTAAGATTTAAATGTCATTAAAAGAGATAAAACAATTGCATCGCTTGCATTGCTTCAATTTAAATAGCACTGCCGTTTACATTGTATTCATTCATGAAATATTCCGAATTCATTCTAAAATCACATAATCTTAAATGTGTTCAGGATGTTATGTAATCGAGAGCCCTTCCTTAAACGCAATGTGCTTTTTTATTCTATCCCTCCCTCGCGAATCGTCGTCCTAAGAGGTTTTATCGTCGCCAAAGGAAATAGCAACTTTCTCTGACCAAGGAGCAAGTCATACACATCTACTTACGAAAGCCGTAACAAACGTCTTATAAGTTAGCGGAACAAAGTGAGCAGAATCAATTCTAACATTTTTATTTGTTGCTAAAAAGTTGCCAAAGAAAAAAATGTATTGTAATTAAAAAAACGATGTTACGCTAAAAGAAGATTAAGATAGCGTAACTGTACACATACATTTTTGTTATATATATATAACAAAATGGTATATAACAACGTAAAAATTTGTTGTTTACGAAATAACGATAAATAATAATGAAAAAATTTCTTTCGCAGCTAGCGGTATAAGAGTGAAGTATCAATAAAAAATTTGTTGCTCGCTCAAATTTGGTACGAAGATGTTAAAATTTGTTACTCTTGAGATATGCAAGTTATGAATTTGTTACTTATAAAATAGATATAAATAATAACGAAAAACCATTCAATATGCACATTATAAAAGTAAATTATTCGAAAAAAAATTTGTCGCTTGTTCAAATTTTGCACTGATGTATTGTTTGAATTTGTTGCTCCCGAAATATACGTTTCGAATTTGTTGTTCGCTATAAAGTATTAAAAGACTTCTTTGATATGGCCTTTTTATATGATTTATTGTTATTATCATTCAGATTGGGAGATTTTCATTATCACTTAGGTTCTAATCAATTTTTTAGCTGTTGTCACACCTTTTGCGTGCACCTGTCGCTCTTATTTTCTGTCAGATATTTTATTTTTCTACTACTTGTAAATAGTTGCATCAATAAAGTTATTATTATTATTATTATTATTATTGGTATAAAAATTAACTGCTTTAGCATGATTTTAATGCTGAATTATTTTACAGTTTAACTGTATAGTTGAGAATTGTCAAAGTTGATATTATTGCGTAATTTTAAAATGCGAGGTAATTTTTATATCCTAAACGCGCTTAAGGTAACTCTACACAGTCAGTACTGTCAGTATTAATAAATACTGGTCAATTACTGATTATACTGGTCACAATCATATTTTATATGCCGTAATCTGTAAGACTTCGCCAGGCTGACTCCATAACATTGAATTTTTTAAATCTTAATCCTTTTTTGTACGATTTTGACTTAAATTGTTTGGACAATTTACAAACGGACTTTCTTGAAGAAATTGGTTTGATAATTCAGAGAATGATTTTCAATATCAATATACTCTTAAAAAGCACACTTTTAAAAAGTTGTTATCTTTACAATAGTTCTTATTTATGATACAAAGGATGACATATGCCTCTCACATTTCTGCATTCTATAACCCTTTTCACCTCATATTCTTCCTAAGCTGAATGAGTTTCCACATGTCATCGATAATTCATACATTAGTTTTACAATTAATGCCACTTATTCTTCTGCCTTTAGAGATGGCATCCAAAGTTTTCCATTATTTATTTATAGATATATTGAACTCTCTTCCTTAATGCAAAATTCTAGGAGTCTCTGATCGTGATCATTTCTGCTCCCAAGTCCGTGAATACCGACGACAGACTTGATGATAAGAAATATTTTTTTCAACTTTTGCATTTCAATTATCAAGGATTGTTGTGGTTTCCTAGAAATGGGAATTGAGACATTTAGAGTAGCTTCGAGCGACTCATAGTATTTGTCGGTATTCTCATCAATGACTGTACCAGTGAGAGAGTATATAGTACTTGCACGACGTTCAATATATTCGGCTTTGTGTTAAGCTTCATAGTAATGATTCTGTCCTGAATTATAAACATGTTATATTCATGCGTGCAACATATTATATTCATGATGGAAGTAAGATGCCAACGCCGTTCGTACTTATCTCCGCGTATCCAAAGAAGTACAGAGTATTCCCTCGTATTGTTATGAAATGTCCCTACTTGCGCTTCATGTGTGTTTCATTTAGACCCAATATTGCTCTTCCGCTTCTTAATTCATCACGGTAATTAATTTCTGTGATTGTAGCAATCCAGATTCCAGGTACCAAAGTGATGTTCAGCCTTAAATGAAAGTTTGTAGCATTCATGATCACGTCAGTAGTATTACTTCCTTCAAAGGCCTGACATAGTCCTCATTAGAAGCTTCGATCACTTATTTCACATTATCCAGTCCGGGTACTAAAGTCGATTCCTAGTCTGATCGCTCAATCTACCATCATCCGTGTTATCCGTCTGATTTCATAGATTTTCTTGAAAAATAAATTCATAGTGGGTTCCCACGTACTTCCACGGCAGTTTTTTCGAAGAGATTTAATCTCTCAAGATGAAATCTCTGTATGAGTTAGACGGGTTATTTAAGTATCGTTATCCGATATTCGGCGTTGACGTTTTACTCGCTAATTGAATTATCTTTCAGCCATCTTTCTCTTTTTATATTTGGACTTAGAACCGGCAATGACAGAATTAAATAATTATAAATAAAAACAAGAGAAAAGTCAGAAGAAAGAAATCAAAAACAATAAAGATTTAAGAAAAATACATATATACTATAATTTAATTTAAATTGTAGTACTTATATGGATTTCAAGCGTGAAGAGTAGCATACCAAAGTTTAAATTGAGATAAAAAAGCACATAATTAGTACTAATGTATACCTTATGATCAATCACATCAATATTAATTGGACACAACGATTCGAATTAATATTTATTGTAACCTTCCATAATATTCCCGTCTTTCTACTGTCACAATTAACTGTAGTCGGACGCAACATAATTGTTTTTATGGAAATGCTCGCACGAACAGATACATTTTATATAACGTTCGCACGGATAGATAGATACATTTTATATAACGCTGCCATATATAGATACTTAAATAAATTTCTTATCATACATTGATTGAATTTTAAAAATTTTTCGTTCAGCTAAATAATCGCATTAATTAATACAAATTAAAATTGAATTACAAGAAGCCTTCTTCAAATTTCATATCCATTTTAAAAATATGTTATATTTACATCTCATTACTATGTCCAAAATGTAAGTCATTTCTTTTTATATATAGCACATTTAAAACGAGAAATATAAATTACATACATGCATTAACAAATAAATTTTTAATTCATCGAAATCAATATCGATTCTCTATTGAGTAGTGTTCTCAATAATCCTCGCTTCTTATTTTAGATTCTAAAAACATAAGGTTGTCGACCCGAATATAAGAAAGTTTGTTACGAGAATAATAATTTTTCTTCACACTGGCAATTCTCAACGGAACAAATAAAAATATTTTTGCATTTGTTAGACAAGCTAAGTTGAGAATCTGAGATACCAACAATAAATACAAATTAATTTTACGCTTGTGCACGCACTGGTGAATCCCCTTTCACTTAGGAAACTAAAAAAATGCACAAACGCAAGCATGCACGACAAGTCTGTCATATCTTTAATAGCTGGCTTAATTATCTTAAACTTTTTTCTGCATTATAATTTCAAATAAAAAATATTCTTCATTTTTATATAAATAAATATCTGTAAGAAATTAAAAAAAATTAAGCCTTACATAAAGAAATGCTTATCTTTATAGAATTAAAAATATATCATAACAAACGATTGACTTCTCTATAAATAATCAAGATTAAAAATTCATTTCTTTTATTGTTTTTCTCGCTGTAGCTATTCCCAGAATAATTAAATTAATTTGCATCTTCAATTTTTCATTTATAAAACCTAATTATTGTTAATGATGGAAACTAACAAATTTAATGTGGATCTATCGTTTTCTTAAAAACTGTCGAATATTGCGACAGATATGTCATTTTTGTGTGCAATTAAATGACGAGAGAGAATCCAGCCAGAATCGCATGAGCGCGCATAATTTTCTTGTATTTATTTCTTTAGCAGTAATACCAACTTATTCGCGCGCGATTCCGTACCTCAATCATTCCCGCGCGCGCATTGCATCGTACTGCTTCAGTTGTCGCAAATCAATGAGTAGGCCCATACAATTCAAGAGAAACTCGATATTTCTTTCCGATATTATGCAAAAATTATCCCCGCCCGTCAAGTCATTGTTTAATGACAAGCTATGCCGCCGCAATCAACCGACAGTCCTCGTGGAGTTCTGAGGCACGAAAGTAGCGCGATCCGACTGCAATTATTGCAATAATATCTACAGTCAAGTTTTAAGTCATTTATCTATATAATTGCTCATCTTCTAATAAAAACAGTATAATAGTAATTGGTGACATAAAACAAACGCTAGAATATAAACGCTAGAATATAAACAGTGTGAATTTTTCAGATAAAATAAAGATTGATTTAAAAAAAAGCACGTATTTAATACGAAAATAAAGTGTCTTAATTTGATAGTTAAAAGTGATTTAATAGATTCAATGTGCAGTATGCGATTGTTTCCGAACATCAATTAGGTGTCTTCCACGATGGAATTGTATGTACAAATATTAATTCTATGTTTACTGTGCGTCGCGCGCGCATTCGAAGTGGCACCGGAAAAAATCGCCGAATTCGGAGCAGGACCTTTGACGTACAGCGAAAATCTATCGAAAATTCCTATACAAGAAACCGATGGAATTGACAAACAATCTACGGAAAATCCTCGCGATAAGAGAGGTCTCGGTGTTCTGCTATCAGGTTTGGCCCAGATTTTTGGATACACGGTGACTCCAATTCAATTCGCCTCACTGCCAAATCCGAATGTCACAAAACCCGTTGCAATGTCCAATATGACCAAGATTAATGTAAAACAAAATGTTGCATCTTCTCAACCTGCGAATATTACTGTGCCAAGGCAGCAAGAAACCATTAGGTTTACTGGAGTGCTAAACTTTGGCAATAATTCAAACATTTTAGGACATCTTCAGCAATATGAACAGATCTTTCACGGACGTCAAAATAATACAATAATGATGACGACATCGCAACCCGCATCAACACTTCCTGCAAAGGTTCCGATGGATTTGGGGACAAACTTACAGTCGCAACAGCCTCTATTGGCGCCATTCTTCGTCAAGATCCCATTGCCGATTGCGCCGAATCTTCTATCAATAGATCCTGTCGAGAATCTCGAACTGCCGTATCCTTCTCCACCCGTTTCTGTCAGTGACTCAAACGAAAATACGGAAACGCCAGTTTTGGAAAAGAATTTACGGAAAGAGGAGGAGACGGTATATAGGAATAATGAAGACGCAGAACGATATACAGTGAAAGAAAAAGATATTTATGATGAGAAGGACGTGAAGAAGCCAATGAACAAATATAATCATCAATTACATATCGACGAGCTGAACAAGCAGCAAAACAACAAACCTAATGAATTGCAACGCAAACAACAAGAGCACATCAAGAATCTAAATCAGCAGGAAGAAGAAAGAAATCATGATGAAGCTGACCACTACAAGGAGGAAGAAATAAATGAGAGATACAGGAATCATAAAGAGGAAATCGCTGATGTTTCCAAGAATGAATCAACGGAAGAGAGAAGACCAACGCATCATGATGATGATGAGGAAGATGAAAGCTCCATGGAAAGACATAAAGAGTATGCCAGCCAGAAGAATCTCCCGAACAATTTCTCGAAGCAATCCCCAAAGGATGAGAAAGAGGAAAACGAAGACTATCACGACGATCATTCTAACAAACAATTTAATAGATATAAACAACCTGAAGATTTCGACAAGTACGTAGAAATAGGATATCAGCAATTGCCTATTGGCGATTATTTCCACGAAGGTAATCCCGAAGTGATTCGTGACAGCTACGGCGAGATATTAGACAATAAGAAATTGAAGGATAATAGAATCGGCGATTATGTAAATATGTTCAAGCATCCATATGTTCAAACTAACATGTATGATTCACAACGAGTTCACAACAATCCCAAAGATGTGTCGCGGGAAGAGACATCTGCCGAGGATGGTTACGACGAACATTTGATTCGGCTGCAGAAGCTTAGAGAAGAATACGCCTTGCCGGAGAATAAATACGAAGAATATGACTTAAATGATGAAAATGAAGCGGATAGAAATGATAGAGAGAATTTGAGAATCCAAAATGATACATCAAGAAGACCTAAAAAACCGGGACATTTTCGTGATAAGGAAGATGATGATGATGTGAGATTAGAGAACGCGGGCTCGCAGGAAGAAGCCGATTTTGGAACATACATACCTCTAGTCGTGCCTGTGCGTTATATCAATGCGAATGACAAGGTACAGCAAGCAACTACACGACGGCTGAACTATAAAGAGACAGATAAATCAACGGACAACCGGTTCAATGGAGATAATATGAGTCCCATGCAAATCTTTAAAGAGCAGACTCTGTTGACTCCGCAGATCGGTTTGCCTGAAAGACCACGACAATTACACGAAGGCGAGCACAAAAAGCTTCAGGTATGGCCACCGCCTTTCGATTATGCCTTTGACAATACGGAACCGGCGACTACTATCGTTCCGTCAAATTTACCAAATTATTATCCTATCACACAAAATTATGCTCCAAATTATTATCAACACGTTGTAAAAGAAATCGCAGCACAAGATGCGAATGACAAGTCTTCAGAACAACCTTCCGGTTATCTCGTAGTCGTTGGTAATCCGGAAAATCCATATGGACAGCCTTACAATTTTTATTATTTCTCCAATGAAGCTGCGAACACGCAAAGTCAAGTTTCTAATCCACATACCAAAATTCCGCGTCCACGAGACCCAGTCTACGTTGCTCATCAACAAAGTGCCAGTGAACAGATCGTCAAAGTAAAACCATTTAATATCACCAAATACAATCTGAACGAGACCACAAATAGTCCACGTGACTATTACTATCAGCCTCAGGAAATTCCAGCAAATGTTCTCGACCGTTATAGATACACTTTTAAAGAACGTAGGCCACAAACTGAGGAACCATTTAATATTGACATAAAAAGTGAAATTCTTAACACGGAAAATTGGTCGAATAAGATATACAGGCCACAATTACCAAGTAATACGGCCGAGCAATCTCCTCGATCAGTCTTTACATTGCAGAATATTCCGCTTTTAAATCGGAACGCGCAAAGTAGATCATCGGAAAGGCCACGTCATTCGCGGCTGTTAAGAAAACGACGGAGTTTGCAGCCAGAAATAGAAAATCGCAAAAACAATGAAGAGGCAATAGCTCTGCAGCAGACTCTGACGAGCAAGTCATTCGATGATCCTCAGAGCGCGCATGATTTCTTCGGTTTCAGCAAAGACGATTATAACTTTGGAAGCGAAAGCAATAATGCAATGAAAATTGTTGAAGAGAATGGCAAAACTACGAAAGAATCGAATGCGTTCATTGCACCGGAACCAATCGCTTATCATCACGATGACGAAAGTATGATAAAACAGATCGATGAACCGGAAAATGACACGGAGAAAGCCAAAGTCAGAGAATACCGGAACAAAGTGGCGACCTTGAGAGTGTCAGAGCAGAGGCAATTAAAACCGAATGGACCGATCCACTACGTAGAATTTATACGCAATATTTAATTGTAATATTACGTAAAAATATTTCAAATAAATTATTAATATGCGAGCAAAACGTTCATTCGTTAATTTGCGCAACAAATAAAATCTATTTCGAAAAAAGGTCATATACACGTTTCATATAACTAGCTCTGATGATAGCTCGCATGAAGTTCTCAAGTTGTACTCAATTTTAATTTTAATAATTCCTCTTGTATTCTGTCATTCTCTCAAGAATAATATATAATATAAAGAAGTATATAATTGACTGTAATAAATTATTAATTACATTAACAGTCTGTGTAAATCACGTGTAGAATAAAATCACGCAAATGTACGACACACGCATAATATTAATAGTTTATGCAGACCACATGTGGAGTAAAATCACACACGCACGCGCACGCACACACACACACACACACACACACACACACACACACACACACACACAC
>NW_017259245.1:2153616-2157514 GCF_001594045.1 Atta colombica
AACGCAAACAAAAAAAGTGTCTTTTTTAATCTTTAAAAAAATAAAAGAAATGAATGTTTAACATTTTCAATATTCTATATCTTCAATCAAATTATTTATATTATAAATCATAAAACTTTAAATGTGTATAATCGAAAATAATTAAATTTCATTTTACAAATGTTTTTCAAAATATTTCTCAAGAAATTAAAAACCAATAACCTATATTTATTTAATATTAAATTATTTTTAAATTGAAGTAAAAGTACATATATGTATATTCGAAATTAAATATTAGCAAAAAAAATTAATGATTGAGAATTTGTCTAGACAGGTTTCTTATAAAAAAAAAAATAAAAAATATCTTTCGTTAAAATATTCCTTTTCCATATGTATATGTTACAGGAGAAAAGAGAAGAAATACAAAGAAGAGATGAGCTAGAGAACAGGATGACAGAGATATTGGAAAATCTGAAGACGCGATTATTAGTTGAATAAATAGAGTGTCGATTATACATATTATTTATGACTAACTACATATTGACAATGTATTTTTGTTATTTCTCATTATGCGAAATTTCATGAGAAAATAAAATTAATCATATCAGCATAACTCCTAGTAAGTTTGTTAATCTTTATCAGCAATATATATTCAAGTGCCTATTATAAATAACAATGAATCTTCAGCTTATTTGCAAATAAAAACGATGGAAAAATGAAAATAATTCTTTTTCTTGTATAAATAACATCAGAAATTGAATCTGCCGAAATTATATTTGTTTCAATTATCACTTTCCTTTCCATTTCAATTATCAATTTTTAATTTTAATTATCTATGTCTATTATTAATTCACTTACGCCTATTGCTGTCACTTACGTCTATATCGCTGTAATAAAATTATATTGTATCATATATTTCAGTATTTCCTACTTTTGCAATTTTCTTTTTTCCAATAAATACTTAAAAGATTCAGAATCGTACTCTGAGGCTGTGTTCCACACTCACAACGCTCATAAGCTATATTGTTTATTCTTGTTTAACATTTGATAAATAAAGATGAAATAACTCCACGAGCGTTGTGAGCATTAAGTGGAACGCAACTTTTATCATACAAAAATAATAAAATTAATAATAACGTTATATCGTCAAATAGATATAAGATGATTTTATTTAATTGTTGCCATTCTAGTCAAAGCCAATGACATTTTTTACTTTTCAAAATAACGTTGAAACAACGTCACCTTACTTCGAGATATATATATTGTATGAAGTTTTAGTATTTTGTCCTATCCAGCAAACGAGAATAGATTGAAATAAATTGAAATAGATTCAGATTTTTCAGAAATATTGATTTACGAATGTTACGAAAATAAATGCTTTTCAATATGAATGCATTTTTATTCATTTATAAGAATTGCGTGGAGCATATCTTTATGCTTTTCAATCTAAAAATAATATTAGCTTTTTCTGTGCACAACACACACATTGTGAACACACACTGTTCAATTCAAAATTTTGAATAGAAAATGCAGTTTTTTAATCCAATTGCATCCAATTGAAATTAATTGAATCCAGTTGAATCCAATTAAATCCAAAAAAAGTATTCGCTATTTAAAATACGCATTCGGATAGAAAAAAATTTCAATCCATTTTAATCCATTCTCATTTGCTGAGTATCTTTCCAATTATCTGTATGTCAAGCCCTATCCTTCTTCCGAGAATTATTCAGAAGCTTCAGGATAACTCTCTAAATCATATATTAAATAATAAAAACTTTATTAAATAATAATAAAGTTACATTATCTATAGTCAGCAAGATGATGTTATTGTAGTCAAATAACGTTTTTGATACCTTGATGTCAAAATGACAGCAAATAATGTCACTTTGCTGTCTGAGATATATTGAATTTCAGTATTTCACTCTACCTTGCTAATCCGTAAGTTCCATTCTTCTCCGATAAACATCAAGAAGATTCATCAAGAAGACCGCATTTCGAATATCACCTTACATTATAAATATGCGGATGCGCAGTTTCGCGATCGTGATCGAAGAGCGGCCATGATGGTTCGTTAGATTGCTCGGCGGAACTTAACTCTCTGAATTTAATGCTACACCCGGAGCGCTTGCGAAAAATAACATTAACAACGCGCCTATGATTCCTTATCACCAGATGATACGCGTTATCGATTCTCACTTGTAAACACGAATTCTTTCTCGCGTATTTCCCTCACAACTCGCTACGAAACGTCACTTCGCGAAAACCGGGTCACGTCATTTTTTAATGAGAAAATTTTTGCTCGCGTTCAAATTTCGATTATCGAAGTGATGTTCATCGCGATAGATCGAACTGGCAGCCAAGAGGTCGAGACATCTTGGATCGCGAACGCGACCGGCGCACTCGCTGTGTTGTTAAAGGCAGAATATACAGACAATAAACATTGCATTTATTCGATCGATAAAATAATAATAAAAATTAATAAATATAGTCGCATTGAGATTTCTCAAAGGAAACGCGCGCTGCATTTATTTATACGGTGTTTGATTTGATGCGCTATGGAAGAGGTTCTTCAGCAATTAGGTGTCGGAATTCGCCCTGTAAACGATCCCTTCTTTGAAGATTCTTACAAAATTTGCAAGGTCTTCCAGAGAAAGGGCGTCACAATTGATGACGAGGAGGAACTTTGCCACGAAGTGTGAGTACAGACTTCTCTTTAAGAAAAATAGTGACATAACCTGAAAACTTTTTTTTTTATCATCACTCTGCTTCAATGTTACATGACTCATCTTCTAAAAAATTCTGCAAAGAAATTTTAAGAATCCTATAATATTGTTTTTATTACAATGGAAGAGAAGTGGTTGCTTATGTGATTTATAATAGAGAAAAATAAATTCTATCTTGTTTCAGAATCAAGGAATTCTCATGTTATGTCCCAGGATGCAAGAACACTTTTCAAACGCTACTTGATTATGAAATGCATTATAACAGCTCACATCGATATGCTTGTACGGAATGTAAAGTATCCAAGCCAAATCCACGGTTGTTGGAGATTCATATTCAGGAGACACATGATGCCTTTTTCAAAGTCTTATCAGAGAAGCAAGCCATGGTATATATATCATATAGATTATATAATAATATATTGTTACAGTATTGTTAAATATACTTAATATAGATATTCTTCTAGTATCAATGTTATGATTCTGAATGTGACATAAAATTTAACAATCCAATGGAAAGGAAGGAACATTGCATTAGAGTACATAAATTTCCAAAGAAATATCGATTCGACGATACGCCGTATTACACCAAGAAAGAGGAATCAAATAAAATGGAATTTGATATTGTTGACAATAAAAAAAAGAAGAAACCTACTAAGATACTTTTGAATAAAAATCAGAAAAGTAAGATGTTCACAAAAGATACCACTAGTGCAATCTGTAAAAACAATGAGAGTGTAGAAACAATTTCATCGACTAGTGTAAAAAGTAAAATAACGCCATTAGCTTTTATCCCTAGACAAGTACAAAAATCTTTTTCAAAGGTACTTACAAATAATCAAAATAGAGAAAAGAATGTTCTTGAGTCAGATACTATGATGGAACTTGTAGATACATTGCCTGATTGATAATTTATGTGTATGCGAAATTTTGTTTTTAATTTTAATGAAATGTATAAAAATGTTTTGAAGGATTTGTATATATAACTGTAAGAATATATTAATTTTATTAAGATAAAAATTAAGAAAACGTTTTATAACAAACGTATTTTAAAATATATTTGTACGATATGTAAGAAAGGAAATTTTCATAAAAAGGAAATTATATGTAGTAGAATTATATTTTAAATATTTTAGTAACTTTAAAACAATAATGAGACAAAAAAACTTTTATTCTTTTTATGAAATATAATGCTATTA
>NW_017259245.1:2157614-2162078 GCF_001594045.1 Atta colombica
CAATATTGTATATACATGATATTTTTAATATCTCTGTTTGCACAAATCAAATACTTCGACAATTTTATATATTAACAAATTTTAATCCGTATTATTTTGTATTACAAAAATAGGACAGAGTCGTATTAATATTATGTCAATTTGATATTTTTATATGTATACTATTTGTAATTATTATATTAATAGCGCCGATTATAAAGCATATTTAAAAATTACCTCATAATTCCATACATTTTCAGTTGTAATTTCTTATACGACGCAACTTATAGTTTTTTATACTAGAACATCACATGGTTGTATGGAGTTTGCATGTGATAATTTATAAATAGTATCTAAAGAAAAATGTTCAAAAATATATTTACACAAGAAATAAATAATCTGTCAAAATATTTTCTTTCATCAGTTGTGAATATTTTCATGACATGGTAAAGAATTAGATAACAGTAATATATATACACACATATGCACAGTATTATACTATATATGTGGTAATATATCTAAGAGTAGTATAGTATGTGTATATACTCATACATATACTCATACATACTGTATAAAAATATATATACAAACCATATGTTATATATAGTTTATAGTTATATATTTTATATACCAACTATATTAGGGAAATACAAAAATATATATATGTATCAAACATTAAATATATTCCTTGCAATGAATGTTATGGAAACTGCATCATGTTAATACCCAATTTCTTCACCTCTAGATAATTTTATCCATGAGATCTTTCAGATTTATAATGGAGTATCTCTTGGATAAAGTTATCCGCAATTTATCTGGAAATAAAGAAATTCGGCATAAATTCATTATTATTGTATACTAAGGCTGCATTCCACTCACAAAATCGTGAAATCATTTCATCCTTTATCAAATGTTAAACAAGGACAATATTAATGCTCGATTAATATCTCTACAGAAATCAAATATTTTGACAATTTTACATATTAACAAATTTTAATCTATATTATTGTATTGTATGTATTACAAAAAGCATTACGAGTGTTGAGTGGAACGCAGCCTAAGTATCATATGCCATAATAATAATTCACAACTAATCAAATTATCGTGATACAAATTATTGTATATAAATATGTTGTCTTTCTATTTCCATCTTGAGTCTCTGTATTTCCATCCTCAGTTGCGCATTCTCGTATTCGAGGAAACTCGTTCGGATTGCGAGTTCGTCTTCCTTAGCCCTTCGAGCATCTCTGGAACGCTTCGCTGCTTCATTATTTTTTTTTCTTCTTTCCCAATAAATAGCATCTTTCTCATCGACGGTACTAGTAGGCAATCCAGGACTGCTAATAGACCTAGATACTCGACGCATTTTAGGATTCGATGTATTTTTGTTCATTTTTTTTATGTTTTGAAGTATCATCTGACGGAATTTTGCATAATTCTCATTCGAATTATGGTCAATAGTGTTAACAACAGTCAAAAAATTGTTTGGATAGGCCTTGAAAGGTCTTGGCGTTTTTTTCTCCGAAGACGTTGATGATTTCATATCCGACGTCGAGCATTCTGCTGGCATTGAAACGATTCTTCTGATCTCATTATTCGTTATAAAAGATTGTGGTGTTTCTATATATGGTAAATATATTTTTGGTACGGAAATATTTGTGGCTTCGTTCGGGAATGCAAGTAGCGATGGCTGCTCGGGTGTTACCATTGTTACTCCTGGAATAATATTATGCGTACTTGTTAATGGCACAGTATGTTTCAATTGGTTACTATTTTCATGGTAGTCTATAGAATCAGTCTTCATCTCTTTCGGTGAGTTTGATTCGGAATATGGTGATAGCATGGCACTACTGCCCGCGATAGGAGTCTGTGTATTTTCATCTAGAAAATGTATCTCTTGATATTTTTGCTCCTTTGCTGAAGACAAAGTTTGCGATGAGCCAATGGGTTGAATTACTTCGGATAATGTAGACGTCACGTGCTTCTTGCGTGATAGATCCAGAACCAACATATTAAAGTCTGAGTTGTTTTTTTGCTCAAACGAATGTTCAAAACGACTTTCATTAGGTCCTTTGTAATAATTTTCCATCATCATCATTTATAATTAGCTGCAACAAGATACAAATTATTATTAATTATTAATTCATATATATTGCAAATATATTACGAGTATGTGCGACGAAAATTAAAGAATGTACACTCTAAAAAAATATTGAAAATTTTAAACAATCTTATATTAAACAATCTTATATTAGTATAAAATTTATCAAGTCTTTTTCAATAAAAAATTCTAATTAATTCTATAATAATTCTAATTATTACGCTAACGCAACTTTTCAGTTGTAGAGATATTTTCCGTACATTTTAAAATTTTGATTGTTCTTTAAATAAAGAAAAAATAATATAGATTTATTATACTCTTTATATTATTTTGTCAGCATAATGAAATATAACATTTATGTAATAGAAATGTAAAACTATTAAAAATTCAAACTTAATTCCATTCATCAAACGTAAAGTTCGAAAATTTCTACTTTGAACAGTTTAAGTTCTCATCCTTTTGAATTTGTATCTGAGATGTAATAAGAAATAATAAATAGATCAAGTAATTGTTATCTCAAAAATTTATGACTATAAATTCACAAAGCAACAACTATTTACTTATTTAGTTTCACACAATAAATTTGCACTGATAAGTTTATTGCTCGGAAATCTTGTGTGTGTGTCACATGCATTGGTAATATAATACATTTGCGCTTGATTTTCATTATTTTCATATAGCTATGACATAAGTGAACATACGACGGAATAAATATTTTTGTAAGAAAATCATATCACTTCCTATCGGCAATTCCTACTCAACCATTGCATTCAGGCTTTAATGACAATCATTAAGTACATTTTTTAAATTTAATTATAAAACAAAAGAGAATGTAAAAAAATGCAACTTAAAAATGTACGCATTATATAAGAGTAAGAGTTTCATACATACAGAAAAGTTTCTTTTAAAATTTACCCTGAAAATATAGTAGTTTTAGTACAATACAATATTTTAAAGATTTTTATCATGCATTTCAGTAAAATTAATTAAACTTATTTTATATTTTATTGTAATTTTATTAATGAAGGAGAGAGATTTAAAATTCTTCAAAATACAATGTTATCCCATGACTATCATATTTTCAGAGTAAACTCTAAGAAAAAATTCTTTCCATGTATAGAGCTCATATATAATCGTAAATAAGTCCATTAGATAAGTTATTCTCAAATAAATTTATATAATACAGATAGTTTTTATTCTTTCTTATATATTAGAGACAGATAGATGAAGAATTTATGTAATCCAGATAGTTTTTATTCTTTCTTATATTAGACAGATAGATTTGAAATTAATTGTAATTCTATACGTGTGTGTGTATGTGCGTGCGTGCGGCGTGCGTGTATGTGTGTGTGTGTGTGTGTGTGTGTGTGTGTGTGTGTGTGTGTGTGTGTGTGTGTACGTAAGACAATTATTTGCAAATATCTATGATTTCTTCTAACAAGAAGCTGTAGAGAATTATTGCATAAAGTTAGTAGCATATACTCTCACTCTCACTCGTAACAAAATTTTACGAGAAAGTATTACGAGTCTTATGCGATTCCACACTTAGAGAGAATTGATCAAATCTGAAATTATACTGGAGAATTTTGTCGACGGTGGTTTAAAAGTGAAAAAAGTATTTTCTTTGATAAAACATTTTAAAATAATGCAAATATTAAGAGACTTATGTAAGAAATATAAGGTCGTTTTTAGTTTTACAATCTTATAGCACAGTTTGATGGATAAATTAGACGATATGTAATATATAGTATACACAAGATTAAAAAAAATTTTGTTTTTCAAGCTTAAAAAATGCAAAAATATTATTCGACGGAATTCTGTCGCAATTTTGTAAATATACTTACCTAATAATCCAAGTTTAATCCAAGGTTACATTGAAACCACTGATAGCACAACACTGTCAATATGCTCGTTTTCTTATTATTATATTTGATTACCACGAACGCGTGATTACTTTAATGCGTATTTGTTTCGAACGTAGGAAAAGAGATGAACTGGATTTCCTATTCGAGATAAACTTTACTGGGCAAATTTCTATATCTATCTAGTCTCAGTCAGGGTTGGAGAAGCTTTATATAGCTACCCTTGTGAGGCCCCAAGCTTCTTTCTTAGGGAAAGTAGTGGGGAAACTATGCAACCTGTTGGTTGAACGTCGAAAAGGCACGTGTTCTTTTGAATTATAGGCAATCATAAGTGATTTCCAAAATAACACAAACCAAAGGGTGAAATAAGACACGATATAAAGATATATTTACATAGTTCCTTATTTTAGCATATTTTTTATTTTATAGTATATATTATTTATTTTATTCTAAAATCTTTGTATGTGTATATATACTTGCAATATACTTTTATTTTGTACAATTTTTATGTACTGAGAAACA
>NW_017259245.1:2162178-2179642 GCF_001594045.1 Atta colombica
GTCTACTGCAGATTATACTAAATATAAACGTGCAAAAAGAATTGGCCGCCCGCGTGTAATAATAATTTTGCTACCCCAGAAATGTACATATGTGTATAGTTATTTCAGCTTTTTATGTAGAAATCAATTAAAAAAGGAATCGTGCTAAATCGTATTTTTTTTTTTTTTAATTTTATTTCTTAGGTTCAGAAAAAGTAAATCGAATCACGATTACAGTTAATCTACATTCGTAAAAATGAATATATAAGAAAGTAAAATTAATATATATTGATACAGATGAACAACAGAGGAAAATAATTTTAATAAAGACGCTAATTCAGGAAGCTACGATTTCATCGTATTTGTTCGTCCAAATCTATGTTTAATAAATTTTTATTTTGTTTTTGACTTATCTATGTACTATGCACGCATTGCACAATTAAGCACCTCTGGATATCTCGAGTACGTAATAGTATTTTGAAATTGATTAGATGAGAATATCTTTTTTTATCAGATAATAAATTAAATAAACATGGACAAAAGAAATTACATAATTTGGAAAAGGAAGTTTCGTATAAGAAGACATATGTGTAATGAGATATAATTAGCTCCAAATTTAAATTTAATATCCTATCTAAGAAAAGATTAAAAATTTATTGCCTCTTGGTGTATAAATCTTTATAACTTGCAAAATAAAAATAAATTACAAATAAATATTTTTACTTGAGTAATCTAATTGCATTATTATTATTATAACTTGCGGAAATTGGCACTAAATTAACTTGAGATATGTGAGATATTAACATTTTTTGAAATCTATAGAACTGAAGACAAATATTGTTATTTATTTTTCCTGCTCTTCTTCCCAAATTCTATATAAAAATAGTGAGAATTTGCTTATAATATATATGACACCAGGCATTTTCTCCGAAATAAAATCGGCAGAACTTCTCAAATCTTTATTTATTTGAATCTATATTTATTCGGATTCTCAATCAAGCACCCCGAAAAAGTGTAAATGACCGTGTGACTTTTACGCGATACATCTTGGATAATGCTAACGCGGTACTGAAATTTTGAAGGCTCAGGAAGATCCTAAAAAGGATTTGTAACCAATGTCTTGTCAGCTATAAGAATATGCAATGAAAGATATGGGTTCTCATTTAAAAAATTCAAGTCGACCTCGACATGACCTTGCTATCAATATGCCTATGTAATGCATTACTTAATCCTCAACTTTTGTCTCTTTGAAACATTTTTCAAAATAACCATTTCTCTCGTTTTTAGGGTATATAAGTGGGTGGTCTGAAACATCCAGTAATAATATTATTTAAAATATAAATACTACAGAAATAGAGAGAATCTCGACTATTTTACTATTTAACAGCGGATTTTCAAAATTTCATTAACTAGTGAATAATAAGTAATAATTTTAATTAAACTAACTTTTTCTGCTTTTTAACTTAGAACATAAAACTATTTTCCATATGGAAACGGTGACGTACTCAATAATATATACATATAAGATGACATTTAACTACTTGTAATTCTCATTTTGCGCAAAATTCTTTAGAAAAAATAAACATATACAGTATGTTTAAAAATAAGTAGAATTCTAAATAGAATACGCAAACATCTAAGTTGACTTCAGAGCAGAAGAAAAAATTTTCTCTTTTTGATTGTTCTTATCAACGTGATTGATGGAAGGGTTAAGTTTTAATTTTAAAAATTACAAAATAAGTATTCGATATGTATATAAAATGTATATTCCAATATTCATCCCTTACGAAAAAATACATCGAACTAAGCATTAACGATCCGAAATGACACTAAATTGAGTGTTTTTTCAAATAAACCTTCATCTTAACACTTATATACAGTATATATAGTTCTACAAATACTTATAACGGTCTACAAATCGAAAGTTTAATGACTTCAGAATAGAAAAAAGGGTTATTGTACTAGGTATTTTCTTTTTACCCTTGTCAATATGATTTATAAAAGTTCAATATTATTTCATTAAATTCAATACAATTGTGTAGACTTGCGTAAAAATTGCAAAACTAGCAATTCCATTATTCTGTGAAAAGAAATGTCATTCTATTTCTCAAGGGAGCATTAATTCATTCATTGCAAACGAGCACAATAATAACCAAAACTCGTTAAACATCAACATTTTCAATAGATAATTTATTTTCTAAATATTGAAAATAAATCAAAAGAACCCATTTTTCATTTGCGGAATTCTTTTACGTGTCATGCACGGAAAAAATAATTTGCTAAAGTATCTAAAAATTTTAAAAAATATACTGATTAGATCAATAAGCGAATTACTTTCCGATAATTCTCAACATTATTATTCTAATAAAGCAGTAAACAGCAGAGAGGCAAACAAATGTCTCTCAACAAATGTCAAGTAAAAGTTCTAAATTGTGAGTATATTTATCATTATCTCTTTTTGCGAAAAACAATCGTCATTTCACATTAAAGTCATGGGCAACACACTTGCTTTCCTATCCGTAGTCTCATTAATATTTAAAAAAATTGATATACACAATAAAAATAATCTAAGTAAAGGTAATTTAATAAAAGTTATAAGTTATTAGTACCTTTATTAATAAAAATAATCTAATAAAAGTAATCTACATAATAATAATAATATAGATTATTGATATACAGATATATAATAAAATGAAAAACGAATCTCGTCAGTAAAGGGTTACTTCCGATACGACGACAGCGATGCCTCATTATGTCGGTGTCTCGCGATCACGCCAAATTTAGTCGTCCATTCTAGGCTCCAGATTTGAAGCTTGTCATTCATAGAAAAGCATCCCGGCGCTCAATTCACCGCACAGCCTCCTTTCTTATGTATACAAATTTTTGCTCTTTTGCCTGCATAACCCACATTTCTATGGTGCGCCCATGAAATGGCCGCAACCCGTTATTTGCGATTTTTCCCGTGATCGCCGGTCCCGGCAACGGATGAATGCATTCGCCATTTGCATCTGTCTCACGCTCACAGGCACAACGACGCATCGTAACGGTATCGGATGGACACAACATATCCACCCCATCGCTTTCCTCGAACGTCTGGATTTGCGACCCGTGAATAGCCAGATGCACCGTTGATAGTTTTCTCAGGGTATTTACAAGTGGCGGGAACGTAAAGCAAGAACGGACACTTGAAACAGACGTCATATTTTCTTGGATCTTTTGGATTTAATAGTAACCATGCTATCGCTAACAAATAAATTATATTCATAAAAATATTTAATTAAACATAAATTACGTACCATTAAAGCATTTGATGGATTTGATTAAGACATTTTTTATTTTTGATACTTTCAAGGATTCGCTAGTCGATAATTATCGAATATTATAATGCATATTATATTATATACTGTACATATTGTATACTACTAGTCTAGTTTCCACTAAAGTTCTCAATTCAGTTTTACTTCGGTGCAATATACTGTTTCTATTGGAAGTACAAATTTTATGTCAAAGCGGAAGTGAAAAGTGAGCACAATCAAACACATTCCAATCGATTTAAATTTTGATTCTACATCGCGACAAATCAGATATAAATTAATTTCAAAACTAGACCACTGTTACCAAATATAAGTAAACCACAAGATAACTGCGTGTTTCAATCATGCAATGTGTACGTGATTCGTCATTATCACTCATCCATGGGCTGATCAACGCAATTGTTGACTTATTGTACAGAGTTACAGACCGGTATTCATAACTCGTATTATAAGATGTCTTAAAATGTCTTAAATAGTGACTTCAAATGTTAACGCGGCTCTTTAATTGATTTATGACTTATATCTTAAGACTTATACTTAAATATAAGAATTAATTATCAACCACAATCATACTTAAATATAAGAATTAATTATCAACCACAATCATAAACATAAGAAGTGAACAGAAGCCTCTCATGTTTACTCTTTGATCTTTATTTGTTTCTCAAAGAAAATGCAAAAAATGTATAATTTATCAATCTCAATGATTTACATTTAAAATAAATTATACTTCACATTCTATTCTTGTATCTTTTATCTGTGTCATGTAATATTGTATAATTATCATCATTAATAATAAGCAATATGTGATTACAAAACGTATAATAATAATTTTTATTATATACTACTCCTTATTCAATATTATACGTAAAATATTTGTTGAATTGTTTTATTTAAAAATGCAAAATAATTTTCCATTAATGACAATACTTTACAGAAATAATATGTAAATGATGTAATGCACGGAATTAAAAAATATATTAATTATTGAAAAAAGATTTTCATTAAAGACAGGAAATTATTTGCACAATATATACATTTACTTTTTATTGATGACTATGTGCTCTTTCTTTTATATTTAAATTTCTTTTTTCTAACCTTTCATGTAACCTTGAATACATCATTGTTAGATTTTCAACTGTCAATATTACAAAGAGTTGCAAAATAGGGAAAGAATACATTTCATTTTCCATTTAGCTTTCTGATCTACGCCTACAAACAATTATTCAATTTGCTTATTCTCAATGGTTTTTAGCAAATTTTTGCGAAAACTCTTTCGTTTGCTTTCTTATTCCGACACACTTTTACACTTCAAAGACCGATTTATTTCTTGACTGAAAATCCTCTCTTTGTTACTCGATGAAGATGGATTACCTTGGCAAGCGTAACGGTAGGTATATTCCGAAAAGGGATATACTTGAATTAAGTTGTAATTCGAGATATATTAACAAATATAATTGAAACGGATACTTACTAAGAGACCTGACTCGAATTTTAAAGACATAAAAATTATTATAGAATAAAGCAAATCAATTTAACAATTAATAATTAATTTTGTAGATAATCTTTATTGTTATATTATATTTTTGTAAGCATGCCCGCAAAATTAAACTCGCCAATAATGACAGAAATATTAATTTTATAAATGAATGATTATTTTATTAAAAATTATATGTACATAAAATAACGGGACAGCTGAGCATGAGAGACGTAAAAAGAAATGCTTGTGATGGAAAGAAAGTAGTCGAACTGCGACTGCAGAATTTTCAGAAAGAAGAGATCGTCCGGTGTCCGATTACTAAGCCGAACAGCAAAGAGTTAGGCACAATCGTGCGACAGCACAGAAAATGTTTACTTGCCATTTGTTTGAGAGGCTTTTGGCAGCACTGTTAGTCATTTGAAGATTTATTGTAAACTTTCTTTCAATTTTGTTACCGTTGTTGAATCAGTTCACAACGGCGATTCTGCTTAGAGATTCTTTGTAGACGTCTTTGTTTGAAATGATTTCGTATTTTAAGCCAGGTTTTATTTCAAATACACTTTCTTATGTATTTATTAGAATACATTTAGTTGTGCAGAATTTCGATTCTGATACTGTAATCGCAAAATTCTAAGTCGGGACATTTACACTTCGTTTCGAAAGCAATTAACAATATATATATTTTTCTATTGTATATAATGATTTTCCTATACTTTATTATCATTATGTGCTGTAGAAATTGACTTTTAAGTGTTAAAAGAAAAATAAAGTTGCAAGATAAAAAAATGAAATATGGACCGAAAAATATAACAGATAAATTCACTACTTGCAACATTAGCAAATTTAATTTTCATTTCACTTATTTAAATCTAAAGTTTATCTATATCTACTGATTCGATACATAAAAGGCATATCAGCTTTTATTATTATATATATTTTTAAAAGATAGACGTTAGAAGAATTTAGAAGAACTTGTTAAATAGAGTTCAGTACTTAAAGGTTTCAGTACTTTAATCTTAATATCTTTGAATTTTCTATTTAAACTTATACTTATCCGGTAGCATAAACTGATTATTTATCATCATTTGAACATCAAAATGATGTTTAACGAATTACTACTCGGATATTAACCTATTAATCATCTTCTATTGGAAATATTTTAACAAAATAATTAATGATTTATTTTTTATTTATTTAATTAATTTATTTCAGTTATTTAACTATTAATTATTTATTTTATAAAATATGTAAACAATTATTTCCAATAGTTTTAACAGTAAAAAAATGTTATTAATGCTAGAAATCATTTTTTAATAATGATACTGAAATATCTTGATATAAAAAAAATTGCATTTTAATATAAATATAAATAAAAATAGAAAAAACTTCTGCAGAAATGATTTTTATTCTACAATTTTAAAACTCTACTCGTAGTTCAACAAATTCTTGAATAAGTACTCATAACACGAATTAACACCATGACGTTAGCTATACTTTCCGCAAAATAGGACAGACATATATTGCGGAAATTTAATGAAACATTCTGGCGTACGTACGCCTCGTGGCGCTATTATCCCTTGAGATAGCCACCGCCTTTGGGATAAGCCTATTCTATAACAGGTTCTCATTCACACAATATATATAAATAATGTTAAAAATAATCCAAATTAAAAAAAGAACGAAAAAGCATTTTCAGAAATTTTTGTTCGATTTTTTTATTTCTATCTAATTTAAATTACTTTAATATTTAATATTAAAAACTCTTATTTACAAGAATTGTAAGAATTATTTTATCTTTAAACAGAACAAAAATTCGATTGAACAATCCAAATTCAACTTCTGTGCTCGGTACTTATTAAAAAAGATTTATATAAGGATCTTTCTTCACCTCTAAAGATTTCAAGTTGAGAGCCGATCTTCTCCAAATATCGGGATATTGGTCAGCATGTCATATGGTCGCTGGTCGCTGGTCGATGGCCGCGTGGGCGAATGAAGGTTGTGCAGATGCGCGACGACCAACCCCTCCGTAATAATGTCGAAAAAGCGGATGCTGTGTCACAACCCTTTTCTCATTGTGCTCCGATAGCAGTCCCATTGTCCATCCACCGTTATAATAACGAACCCGTGAGCCAGGTAACGGTAAATGTGTGGTGGAGTTCAGCATGCCAAAAGTGTGTCAAAGGGCCGCAATTTTCACGGCTAATCTCTAAAAACCGTGACATCCCAAAAATTGCTTTCCATCGCGATTGCGAGGGTGAGCTATGTTGATCGATTATGCGAAATGTCTTGATCAACACGTATCATATCTATCTTTAATGTACATATATTAAAAAGTCATATTTAGGATTCAGAAATCTTATATCACATTTCTTGATCGATGCTTAACATTCCATAATATCGCAATTTTATATAAATGCAAAATTTTTTTAATCTTAATTCAGAAACGTAAAATTTCCGAAGAATAGATTAATTAAGAATAGATAATACTACACCTTTACATTATATCTCTAGAAATACATGCATCCATCATTTCCGTACTATTCAATAATCTCGCAATAATGCATTTTTAAAATTAAGAATACGGTTTTTAGAAACTAATTATTTATTTTTCATTAATATCGATCGTACATTAACATAAGTATAGACAATAATGATACAGTTAATGATCTTTTTTTTACAGAAATTATATTAATTGCGTCAGACGTATGACAATAATTAACAGTTATAAATTAATTGCGCTTAGATACATGTGGCAAATCGTACTTTCCACGCACGCATTTTATTTTAACTCCAGGTGTATCTCGCAGTCGTCCATTCTTGCACAGTACTATATTATGCTCCTGCAGATTATGACCGACTCCTGAAATAATTTAATTCATCTAAATTTTCTAACGCGTACGATATAACGCCTCAAGTTTCCTGGCGGGACAATGACTCGAATGCAGTAGTGCTGTAAGTTAGAATTATTTCGACATCTTACCGGGAACATACGCCGTCATTTCTTTTCCGTTCGACAATCTCACAACGACGCATTTTCGATTTGCAGAGTTAGGCTTCTTCGGTTTTCTAATAACAGTTTTTAAAACTACGCCTTTCATATATGGTGCACCATCGAAAGGATTCTTCGAAACTTTGGGCTTTCTGTATGGTCCGCCTCTTCTATGCATTTGCCATAAGGTACTTCCAAATCTAATCTGTCCCAATTCTAGATCGATATAAATGATCACGTAATCGTTTCCAGTAATCAGGTAGAAAATAATTCAGAAAAATAGAGTTATCGATCTTATTATGACAATAAATATATTTTAAAAATTTATTATATACTGAATTATAATAATTATAATAATAATAATATTATTATGAATATTATTACAATATGAATATTATTATAATATTAATACAATAATATTCATTATGTAATATACTCTTTCATTGTTCTCAACATAAAAATTGATAATTTAGATTCTTACATGTCCTTTATTATATTTATTGTTTATTAAAATCAGGAGTCTTTTATTCTTATTAATCTTATTATGACAATCGAAAAATATCTATAAACAATTTTCTATCATCAACATTTTCATCTTTAAATATAATTGGCGGAATTTATTTATTACTTCGCGCATGTTTCGATAAATTTTCATAATTTTTAATCATTATTCAAAGATATTGCCAATTATTAATATATTGTTATTAATATATGTTAGAATGTATTTAGAATTCAAGATAAGCATGATATTTTGCTTTTTTAATATTTACGAAAAAAATAAATAATCATAACATAAAAAGAAATAACATAAGAAGAATAACATAAAAAGAAATTGCGAAATATGTAAGATTCTTTTCAAAATCACAAAAAAGATGAAAGAGATTCCGAAAGAATGGAAGAACTATGTGATGAGTGGAGAATGAAAACTTTCATAAATAAGTCAACAATCAACATAAGAAAGGAACAAAACCTTCTGGTTAGAAAAGTAAGATAAATGACGTAGCAATTCTCACAATCGAGTAAAAGCATTTTTTTAAACCTATCGAAATTTTAATGTTTGATATCTTTTTTGACCGCACATTTACAAAATTGTTGATTTACAAGATGCTAGTAAAAAGAAAATTAACATATGTCTCTCGTAAAATGCATTATACATTCAAAAACATCATTGTGTCAATTGACGTAACGAATTTATTCACGGTTCATAATTATAATATAATTATAATATTATTCTAATATCTCTTGTAAATTTAATTCACACAATTTAAGAAATTTAATTTAAAAAAAAAGTGTATCATTCCAAATTAAAAAATTTTGATTTTTATATAAAATATAATGAATAAATAAATTAATTTTGGCATTTGCTTCTAGCACGCAATATTATCGGTATACTTACAAAATAAAACGTCTTGTAAAAAAGAATAATATTTGGTCGCAAAATATTCACGTTTGCTTCGAAAGATTACCTAAAACGAGTATCGTATGACAGTATATTCGACAAAAAGGATGCTCGTTATGGAGTGATCAGTTTTCGAGAACGAAAACTGTCGGAGGTGACATGGACAATTTTAGAGTTGCCTGCCAGAGCCGTGACATTCTATGATCATCAAGATTTACCTAAAGAAAGTACACCATTGATCATATCGAGAGAGTTGGCTGACCACCGTCCATCAAAACGACAGATGTCCAGCGGCATAGTGACTAATCCGTCCTAACTCCTCCTCACTCTGCCAGACGCTATTATGTACGAAAGGCAAACCCTTTTCTTACTGATGAATACGTAAGATTACATTGCGAAAATTTTCGACGTCGGTATTGCGCTTTGTTGCATCGTTACAACGTCGCAAATCCTCTTCCTTTCTTTCCCTGTTTCCTTCGTTTCTTCGAGAAATCTTTTTTGTTATGATTGCGATCTTACTGAAAAAATGCGAATTTCAGAATTCTTCTTCTCATCCTTAGTCATAAAAATTACATCATAATAATTGGGATCAGTAAGTTGCCAATAAATTAATTTGTTACATCAAATTAATTTGAATTACAAATGTGAATATAAAGCAACGGTTATGTTTATTCATATAAAATATTTAAAAATATTCACAAAGTCGAAATAAACATATGATTGGAGTTGGTCTTCATAAAAAATTAATTCGTTTTATTTTAATTTAAAAAATTTAACTAAAAAATACTTTTTTATTTATTCATTTGCAATTTTTTTTTACGAAAGTATACAACATAGGATTTAGCATGATCGTAGAATATTAAGGCTCTGGCAGGCAAATTGTTCTGAAATTATCAATGTCACTTCCGACAACTTTCATTCTCGAAAACTGACATAAAGACTGTTCTACAATGAGCGTCCTTTTTATCGAATATATTATACGAAAAACTCAACAGTTTGGATGAGAAATCGAAACGCTGGAAATATTAGAAATATAGACATTTATAATACAGAAACTAAGTGTAAACAAGAAAGTTCTGTCCGAGACATCAAATTAACGAAACGCAAGATCTCTAATTCTGATAAGACATCGTTTGCGAACACTCTCGAATGCTGTCATGAATGGATCACAGACCCACCCTTTATAGGGTTGCGAGAAAAGCGGAAAGAGGGAAACACGCGGATTGTGCCTGATCCCATAGCAACAACTGGTCAACCGCAAATGGACACGTCACACCCCTCAATTCCCAGCGATTTTCGCTAGTGGTCACAAGGGCTCCGTCTTTACGCAGCGCGAGCCCTTTCTTGCGAAGTGGACGAATAGATCCCTTTGGTATTTGGAGATCTATGTCCATGGGGATCAAAGAGGTGAGGGCTGCATGTATTTTTGCGGCAGAAGAATTCCGGCCACGATGGGAATCTAGCCGACTTCCTATGAGATTCGACCACTTCTTTGATAGAATCCGGATCCAAGCAGAAAATCGCGAAGATATGTATCTATAGGCGATTATAGACGGTTCGGAGAGGACCAATCTAGTCACGCTTAAAAAAAATGCGACACCTTTAACGTTTCACACAATTTCACGTAAATAAGTCATCAAACTACTAATATATTCATTTATCTTGATTTTTTTATTTTCGAACATTCCTCATATGTCCTTCACGAAGAAATTCGAGTATATAATCACGAAATCAAATATATCATGTTAAATATTTATAATATTATAAACAATTAATAATTATATATATATACAATTTTCAAAAATTTAAACAAATTGATATCTTGTAATGATTACACTAGTTTTTAATAATTAAGAATGGTAAAAACGGAAATAAAATTGAGTTTTGTATTTCAAAAATATATCACAAAATAATACTTAAAAATAATACTTAAAAAAATATCTAAAATAACATTCCATTTAGAAATAACGTTCATAACAAGTCATTTAAAATTAAGAACGTTTTCCTTGATTTTTTTTCAGTCATTCAATCTTAAAATAAAAACTTTTATTTCTGTCAATATTAGTTTGAATTTCTAGCACTAAGTTCAAGTGACAATAAATCAATTGTTATAATAAAATTACTTTCTGCTTTGAATTTCGATATATAAAACAGAGGATTCACATTATACAAATGACAGAGCACAATGAATCATTACATTCTTGTTGTTTTCTAATGTTAAACAAAAAGTGATATGATTACTATGTTACACTGTCACTTGCTGGAAAGTGATATGATTACTATGTTACACTTATGATTATGACTTGCATAGAGATTTAAAAATTTTATTACCTTGCAGTGCTGTGCTCACACCTATCCTTGTGGCATTCAGTATGTTTCCTGCTAATGGCAAGTACAAGATTTGAGTTCATTGTTAAATAAATTGACATTATGAAATATTACCTTGGCTATAACTGTCCCTACAAAATTTCGTAGTTAGGTTGTTACCTGAAATAAATAAGGTAATCAGATTATATTGTTAAAACTAAAATAATTTGATTATATATAAATAAAATAAAAACTTTAGAAAAGCATTTATTATGACAGTAATCACTCTTTATTCAGAAATTAAATTAGAGGTTAGAAAACTAAACAATTAATTATATCATATCGCACAATGATCGTACTTTGGATGGTATTTGCTATGCAAGTTCTCGCTATATTCATTACACTTTTTGCCAGGAAATTCATGATTAACGTAATTAATAGACGTTTCTTAGAGTAACTTAACCTCACCGAATGTTGTTTAATCTATTTTGAATATATGATTGTCATTAACGCCACCTAGTGATGAAGTGTGGCAACTAATGTACATAAAGTAAGTACATAAAGTAGAAATTTTATTTATCGACTTTATCGACTTTTATCGACTTTTAAAAAACTAATTTGTTATGTAATTTTATTATTCATATTTCTTGGTTTTTGTATTTAATTCCGTTTTATTATTTTATAAAAATATAATTTTGTCTATTTATTTTTGATATTACATATGTTCAGATATAAAGATGTTACATGTGTATACATTAGATGGTTCTTTAAAAATGCACTTCTTAAGAAAATAGTAACACATATTAGATAATAGAAACACATATTAATAATATTAAATAATAGTATTAAAATGGTATTAATATTTTATAAACAATATTTCACAAATATAGAAATAATCTAAAAAAAGAAGAAAAAGAGAAAAAATATTGTATTGTACTTACTGATATAAGAATATTAATTGTTCATAACAAACACATCTAACATATGATAGTCACATAATAATCTCTAAGGAACCAAAATTGATCAATTCATTTTTTATAAATTTCTTAATTTTAAATTAAAGTGATTAATTTATTAATTTCATTAATTTCTTCTGCTTTTTATTTTACAGATTGATCAATTTAATTTCCAAGAGATCACTGATTTTAATTCATCCTCGCCGTAAGAATGGAGTCATAAAAAAGATACTGCCGATTACTAAAAAATATAAAATTTATTTGGAAGTCGCACGATATAAAACTTGAGAATAGTAAGGCCAATTAGGATAAAGTTGACAAGAGAAATTGAAGGACGTTTCATGGACGTTTCGCGACACAACGTGTGTCAGATAATTGATCAGGCGCCGTGTCTTCACCATCCGTGACCGTAACCGGCACCGTAACCGGTACCGTAACCGGCACCTAGACCAGCATGACCGAGTCCAGCACCGTGTCCCAATCCCGCGCCATATCCAAGTCCAGCACCATATCCGAGTCCCGCACCGTGTCCAAGACCACCCCTCGCGCCGTATCCCAATCCGGTGCCATATGCGGCTCCTGCGGCTCCTGCGGCACCTGTGGCTCCTGCGGCACCTGCGGCTCCTGCGGCACCGTGTCCGAGTCCTCCTAGATTCGCACCACCGTACCCACCAGAATAACCAATACGATAAGCCAGAGGAGCGTTATATCCATGAGATGCTATGGGCACGCTGCTGTAGGCGGGTGCGGAAATGCCGTGACCTGAGAAGGCAATTGCCGCCGGAGAAATACCACCGAGATAACCTTGTCCGTGACCTGAAATCGAAAGGGCATAACCTTCACAATCGAGATAAAATTAAGCATCCGTGCAAATTATCGGGCATCAAGGTCTTTTAATCGAAAATTACCTCCATAAGCCGATCCCGCAATCAGAGAGTTTCCTAATCCACCATATCCTCCATATCCTCCGTAACCCAATCCTAAGATACCCCTCTTCTCCTGTTTCTTTTCTACTTGTGTTTCTTCGCCATAAATAGGCATTGCCAGGCTGAGAATGGCTAATACAAGCTGCAAGGAATTTATTTATTTAATTAAGTATTGTAAGTAAAGTAGTTAAAAGCATATTGTGTTAAGTATACATTATGTTTTATATTTCTCATAAAACGATTGACAGTATGTCCGTTTCTTATCTAAACTAATTTAATTTTTTCTATTTAAAGCAGAAACGAATATACATGTTTATACACATATAATATACATGTTTGATATTTACACAAAGCGAGAAAGAAAATAATTTTTGTGTTTTGTGTGCGCATCTAGTACAACACAAAATAAATAAATCTAAAATCTTTTATAATGGATGTAAAAAGAAAAACATTTTTTAAAATATCTCGAACAATGAATACCATATTTCATAAAAATACAGAAAATATGTGAGCATAAATAAAAAAATTAAAATCATTCTAGAATATCTATAATAAAAAAAATAATATTAGTATCATATAGTGAAATAATCAAAAAATTATATCAGAAATATCTTGTAATAAATTCTATTTACGGGGCGCGTAAAATTCCAATTAGGAAGGAAAACAAGAAAGTCAAAATAATGTTATATTGATTGAATCGTGACAAAAAAATGATACAAATTCAAGTCAATAACATCAAATTGAATATTATTTTGACTTTCCTGTTCTCCTTGGGGTGAACTATTTTTCCGCAAATATTGGTAAATCACGAGATCTCCCTCGAATGCAGTATCGTGACGATTCTAGTTACTCGAAGAAGTAGAGAATTAGAACTAGAAACTCACTATAGCGTTCATGGTGGCGGTAATGGTGTGGCGATGCAGAGAACACTACTGAAACTGATGCGGATCTTACGAGACACACCCCCTTTTATACCGGTGGAGTCTTTTCTCACAGCATTGCATCTCGCCGAGACGAATTACACGTGTATCGCACATCTATACGCGATACCTCGCTCACTCACACACATACGCACGTAAATAGAGATGTAGGAGCAGTTATAGCAATGCAATAGTACCGCTGGCAAGAAGGTAGAGGTACGCGTAGCTAATACGCCTTTCTAAAATGATTTTTCTAGCGAACTCGTCACGAAAATTCTTTGTTAGACTGCGCGATCGACTTGCGTCGGTGGGAATTAAAAATCGATCTATCAATCTCCCGCAGGAGACACCGTTATTCTCGATGAAACGTTTGGATTAACGCATAAGAACAATGTGGAATTATTAGATTTCTTGTAGAACTTCTTTCGTTGAAAGAAATTAGAAGGGTTGAGAATTATAAATAAGATAAAATCGATAGAAAGATTTTATTATTGATAAATTACTTCTATTTTCTTTTAATTTGTAGAACTGGATTCTTTCAGTAAAACAAAATAGGAACTTTCGCGCAACAATTTTTTACCACGTTAAAGATACATGTAATCTTGTCATTTTTTAAATTGAGATCTCGTAAATCCGTGGGCTCTCTCTTTCAAAATGATTATTTCACTTTGAAGGTAAAGCCAAGATACTTTATCTGGTAAAATCCTGTTATTTCATCTACATTATGGATAGGATTATAATTCGAAAGGATAATGAGTTACTCAACCTAGAATTAGTTAACTTGAACTTAAGCCAAACTCGATACAATTAATCCCCATGAATGTAAAAGATATTGCATGGCATATATCGCTGATATAACTATACGCTTTTAGCGTATTTAATATATTATATACGTAAATGTAATTTTCCGCCTTTAAACGTTTAAATATATGTAACAATATACGGCCCATTAATATTATATAATATATTAATTTTGATTCATTGATATGATACAGCGTGCTTTTTCTGCACATCTTAAATTTCATATGACGAAACTTTCACTGTCGCTCGACTCTGCGACGACGGTTTTCGGTTGCAGCATTACGTAAAAACATGAAGACATTTTTTTCCGTCCAGTTTATCTCTTGTTCAGTCCCTTTCTGTAGCAACCTATCATATGTCCCGTGATTGACGAAATAGTAAGAAGAGAAAGAGTACAAATGAGACGAAGTAAATAAATAAAGAAACATAAGTCTAACATAATTTAGAATCGACCTTGTTTTTTTTAGATTCTGAAAAAATATTTGTCGATAAAAATTATATGAATAATATATATGAATAATATATATTTTAATATATATTTGTTTGCTTTTCCTAATTCATGGTATAATTTAAAATATAAGTGCAACAAAAATTCCTTTTTGCAATTAAATAGTGAAAAAAGGATTAATAGTTAAATAAACGGCGCCATATATCACTGTCCGCTGCAAGCGTTATCTTCCTGTTACTTCGACGCCACTCCGGATAATCGCCGTTTTACAAATGGTCTGCCATGAACTCGATTCGACAGCAGGCCGTTATTAAATTAGCAGAAAAATTCTCGTTAATCATGGGAAAGAGGGCAGGAGGTACACCCTCGAGCCTTCGAAAGGGCCATGAGTCCGGTTTTACATCAGTGCAACGATAGGCTCAGCGATATTGGAGCACGTCAAACAATAAAGCATATCGTTAATTTTCTGCGGGGGGGAAGAGAGAAAGTTTTATCGCATCAAAGGTCGCCCGCAAACAATTGTTGCATAAGCCAAGCACAATATGAGGGGTAGGGGGTTGCACTGACGTATTGCACCTGACCAGTGCAGGCCAGGCAAGAAATCGCCGCCGATCGGACTTGTACATACATGATATTGAATGTAAGCATTATATTTCTTTGTTTTTGTTGTACTACCTCCTATTTTTTTCTAGGCTATATATTTCTAGACTTACAATATCTGACTTCCCCTTAGGGAAATTAACTTTTAACGAAGTTAAAATTTTTTAAAATAATTAAGAGTTTAAAAAATTTTGAGGTAATTTAAAGGTTAAACCACCAAAATAACTTAAAGTTTTTCAAGTTTTTTTAATATAATCAGCATAGTACGTTAGTGCTTTCTTTCAGTTATTTTCTTAAGTAAATTTTAAAGTTACTTTAAAGCAATGCTGGGATTTAGTTGCATATTTTGGTCGATTTTTAGCTTTGTTCCTGCCCCTTTTATTTCACCAATCTGCGTGCAGCCTGCTTGGCATTTATAAATTTAAATTTATTTTCATTTCTTAAGTTTTCACTACAGTATTTTAATTATTTTTTCAAATTTTTTAAAGTAAATTTTTCCAAAAGAATTACTCATCATTTAAATAACAAAACATTGTATTCTATAAATGTATTTCTTAAAAATCAATATCAGTAAGAATTTTTAAATGCTAAAAGAATATTTTTACTATAAAAATTATAAATACTTATATGATGACATGATAAATAAAAAAAAAATGATATTTTATTTTCTATAAAAATACAAATTTGTATCCTTTTTTATCTACAATTTATATTTATTTGATTGATTCATAGAATTTTTTTATAATTAATGATTTCTTGAAAATTGTGTATATTACGAATTGCATGAAAAGGATATACAATTTTTCTTTAGAGAACGTCAGAACCGGATATCAAAGAACAGCATAAAACTTCTTTAAAAAATACACGACTCGAGGTAATAAAATAAAACATACGATTAAACGGCTGTTTCAGATTCAACTTTGCGGATTCTTATTAAGAAATGCGCTCGTAATTCTGATCGCGCAAACACCGATAATGCGAAAACATGTCGGCGATGCGATGGCTGATAATATATCAATGCATCTTATTACTACCCGCAATGAAGTAGTATAAAATTATTTAATTGTTAGATATAAAAACAGCCTCAATGATCAGATACCACAAAGTCCGGAATTTTTCATTTAGTAAAATTGATTAAGTGATTTGTTCATATACTAATAATAGTAATACTGACGCAATATTCTGTGGTATTTATCAATAACATATATTTGCAATGCACATATACATTACAGATATATTTTCAAGCGTTATATACATTTTGGATTGCAGCGCATTAATAATTATAATTATTGATTCTAAAATTATATAGGAAAATTATACTGTAATTAATTACATTTAATTATTA
>NW_017259245.1:2179742-2193225 GCF_001594045.1 Atta colombica
CGTTATTAGTATGTACAAAATTCTGTAATATTCTTCATAATGAAAAACCTTAAAAAATTTTATAAAATTCTTATAATTAACACAAAATTCTTATAATTATATATAATTATAAGATTGATTACTCGACAGATATCATTATTCAATTTGAATTTACACCAAATGTTGATAACGAAATGCTACAGAAAGGTTGTACATGAATAATTTGTAGATGGCGGTAAAATGATTAAGATGAGTTTATTACGTATACATAACCTCTTCAACTGTTTTGAACAATTATAAAGTACACTATCTATTTTATATAATTAAACGGTCAAAAAAAAAAAATTAATTCTTCCGGGTTTCTGATAATATTGTAATCTAAGATATATCGTCTTTTATTTTTATAATTATTTAAGTTTTTTATAAATAAATCGCGCGTTTCATGGAGTACTTAATCAGCTGAGGATAAAAGGCTGTTTTTCTAAGTAAGTTTTGTTTAAAACATTTTTTATATTTGATTATAATTGGACATATAACTGTATGTTCATGTGAAATATTGATAAAAAATTTAACTTTTTTTTACATTAATATTTTTATGCGAAATTTAATATTATATATAATGTGTACATAATTTCTTATTTGTTAAATCTATTCTACAATTGTTAAACCTATTCTGCACTCTTTGTTTCTTGTTTTTATCTTTGTTTTTTTTCTCTTTTGCAATCATTTTATCGACAATTATATTTCTTGTTTCTTTCAAAGTTAATTTATTAATTTTTATTTCGGGCGACATAAAAACTGGATAAGAAGCAAGAAAACAAGATGTAAGAAATAGTAAAAAGCAAATAATAAGAAAAAGCACATTGTAGAATAGGCTTTAGATATGAGTGTTCCTAATATTTTAAAGAGAAATATTAGATATAACCGTATTTTAAAGTATTTTAAAGAAAAATAGAATATTATTGATTATTTATAATATGTTTAATTATTTATTAACAGAGCTACCGAGAAGTTTTATGTGTAAAATCAGAAAATACATAGCTATATATTTTATTCAAAACAATTTCTATTTCCATTATGTTGATTACTTCCCAATATGTTTTACACATATCTTCTAATATACAAAATATGTGCCAATCGGTCATTAAAAGACATTTCTCGAAGATTAATAAAATTGAAAGATTGATGAAAGAATATAAGTCGCTATTCGGTCCATTAGCTGAAACAAAAGCCCAGAAGAAGAAAAGATTAAAATTAGAAAAGAAAAAAAAGATACCCTGTGAAAAATCAAATATGACTAATACAGAATTGTTTTGGGTTATGGAAAATACTCGCGATAAATTCAAGAAGATTATAACACTCACTACACAATCACGAAAGGAGCAATTAAATGATAAAGATCAGAGTTCTATAAAAAATGTTAGTGAGATGGAAATTGATAACTCAACTGACCAAACTACAGAAAGACATTTACATTCTGAATCTAGTCAAGTTGCTAAAGAAACAGAACTTGAGTTTACTAATAAAACATCTAATTTATCAACAAAAAATAGTGATAATAAAGTTGAATTGTCTAATTCAAATGTATCTAATGAAAACACAGCCACAAAATGTACGTCTTCTAATTTTAAAAGATTACCTGATATTATTATAAAGAATTTGCTATCTTTTCCAATCATGGATAGCAAACAAGATTTTCCCATACAATCAACAGAAATATTATCTATATCTGGGAAAGATGATCTGAAAACATTAAAATTTCCTAGCGTAACTAAGATTCTTACTCAAACCATGTCACCAGAATCAAAGCTAGCTTTAGAGGCATGGAAGAAAAGAATGATAGAAAAGCTTGGGCAGGAAGGCTTTGAAATGCATCAGAAAGGTATTTTATGTACAAGTTGTTTCACGAGAAAGAGAAACTTTAATAAGCTTAATAAATAAATCTATTTGATTCTGCATTGTACAGCATTGTTAGAGGATGGAGCATCTTTGCATTCTTGCATAGCACAAAGTCTACTTGGAAAAGAGTATGAGATTCCTTCGAGAATCGAATCAGTTTTTAATAGCGTCCAATGCGTTTTGGAAGATGTGCACAACGTGAAAGCGATTGAAACACACGTAGCTCATACGAAATTGCATTACAAAGGCATAGTTGACTGCATAGCCTCTTACAGGTAAAACAGAGGCTTTGCTTTGCCATCATCAGGAAACTCTATTTCTAACCAAAGTACACAAGAGGTCACTGCCGGATTTCTAATCTTTATTTTATAGTTTTATCTTTATTTTATAACTTTTATTTTTATTTTATAACTTTTATCTTTTTATAATTTTTACAATAGAATGCTATATTTATCGAAGTAATGATCAATAAACTGATTTAGCTTAGTACTCTATATTTTATATTATTTTGAATAAATGAAGTATGATGACTCTAACACACAGACAAATTAATTGTGTATTTTTTCAACTTATTTATTTAACATAAAAATTATATTTTTATGTTGAAAAATTGAATTTTATGAAAAATTGAAATTATCTTTTTTTAAAAACTAATTATCAGAAAAATAACATTTTAAATCAAAATATTTTCTCAAATACTTTTTATTTATTCAAAGAAAAATGCCGAACAATACCTCTGTGCTTGTACCTCTTGTACATTTTTTTATAAATATCTGCAATGTATTTTCCGATACTTATCGCCTTGGTACATTTTTAACTTGTTTTCCAAAGAGATATTTTGAATATACGATATTTATAAGGTAATTTTTATAATAAAGATTATGATATAACTTTACGTAAAATTTTTTTTTTAAATAATATCCTGAATATAATATTATTAAATTTTCTCAGATGTAGTCTGCATCTATGAATTATTTATAGTTCTTATATCCAAGAATTATTCAGGTTTCATTAATTGATCTAATTTCTCCGTTGATATATAAGATATATTCGCTGAAATAGAGTTTCCTTAAATTAATTTTACATATATTTTATACAACATGTACGTACAAGATGATTTTAAATTATATCTATTTTTATTTCTGTATTCTTTGAATGATAAAATTTTAAATCATCTTCTATACATTCAAGATGGTCTTATATGTAGATACTAAACCCATAGGAACGAAAATTACGTAATCGATTGGAAGAAATCAGACAGACAGAAAAAGGATTTGAAGCAAACGTACGACGCTCCTATACAACTCGCTGCATACATTGGAGCTATCAATGCTTCTAATCTGTATCCGTTTGTGGTAAATATCTCACCAAAAATATTATTTAAAAAAGATATATAAAAAAGTTTATTTCATTACGGAAATTAATTTGTTTTCTTACTATCACTATTTTATTTATCATAATTTGTTTATCATATGTCTCGCGTAATGAAGATAGCTGCTGTTAATCTTTCTAAACATATAATTGAACGACAACTACTTTCCAAAATGATCGTATTCTTCAGATAAAACGGGGATTACTCGTGATTGCTTACACGTGCGGCACACCAGCAACGGTGTACGAAGTATCCCACAACACTCTGCAGCAATACTGGACAGCATGGTTGCGCCGCCTGCAAAAGTACCATGTTGAGACGACGAAGTGATGACAACGAGAACATACGCCAATAAAGCATTAATGTACCGCGCATCGCATATATTCATTAAAACTTCCTCACACAAAGCCAATTAAATCCTTATCCGTCAGCCACAGGTAACTTCCGACAGGAGTCGGCGGGAGAAGTTTTTAATTCCATCCTTTGCGCGTCAGAAGTTGCAATAATCTATAGTCTTCGGGGAGTAGTTGGGAAAGCCCTCTCTGAGTCCGTAGGAAACCAGAGGACGCAGGATACAGCAAGAGAGGGAAACCGCGCCGATACGCCGACTTATTAAGCCCTGGGCTCGGCATTTATGATTTATGACAAACCTATGCGCATTTTCCGCAACGCTCGGCGTAACGGTTATTAAGAAAATACGCGACATATTTATAATTTGTGAAATACATTTACGCTGCTATTAAAAGCATTGCAATTTATTAAAGTTGTATTTTTTCTAAAGTTAATAAAATTTCAGAATTGGTGAAGAATGTTTCCCTGATTGAGTTTTCCGATAAGACGATAATATCGTTTTTATGAGTTCGCAGATTCGAAAGCAAATTAGAAAGCATATTAATTTTTATGCTGTTGTTGTATCCCTTTTATCAAGTTGACGAAGCGTTCCATTTTTAATCTGAACTTTAGTTGCATTAATTTTGATATTCAATATTGAATTGTTTGTCGAGAACTTCTCTTCCAAGCAGACATTTGATTTCACAATCCTGTATTGTGGGTGAAGAATATTTTAATATTAAAAACATAATGGACGTGCCAGAAAAACGCGATCACTATCCCAGTCGTCGAGTTAACATATAGCAATTATAACTTTTGCTAGCAGAATAGAGAAGGCCTGAAGGGGGTGCTACGTTACGCGAACTCCCTGTTACCGGGCCTTATAAACATTGCGACCGACCCTTCATACGCCCTTGGGGATCGTAAACTAATGGTGAAGCGGTGTAGCAGAATTATATCGTTCGTTGTTTCCGCATACCTGGATCACATGCAGAGACAGAGAATATATCACATTAGGATATCAGATATTACAAACTGCATCTCTTATATCCAACGTACCGTATGCGACAGTATTAATTCACAATAACATTATCGGATATATTATCGTCATCGCACACGGTATATTATCTTAGATTTTCATATTTTCGTTTCACTATTTTTTTTTTATATTTCTTGTTTGCAAACGTGTAAGAGTACATGAGACATTCACCACTTCTTACTGAATTTTTTATACTATAAATTGGATTTCTGAATCTCTTATAGATTTATTAGGCTTTAAATAAATAAGGAAACAGAATTAAAAGATAACAATATCAATGCTTTTGATATATATATATTGTCAATATAAAGAGTATATATTAAAAGAAAATATCACATAATGTTAATATTATAAATTCTTTCTTATCATATATGTCACGTTACAATAAGCTAACAATTAAAAATGAAAAAGATTGTTTAAGATAATTATGATGGAAAGAAATTGAAATTTTAACAAATCCTTAAAAAATTGCATTGTGTAAAAAATTCTAGCTACGCTACTGGAATGTCAACTCGTTATTTCATTCTTTTCTTTATTTTTCTCTTCCAGAATGTTTATTTCCTGTTATCTTTTATTCCGCTAACAATACTTTCATATGCTTTCTCATGATATTCAGCTGTAAAAACCTTTACAAGCCGGGCGCTGTTTTACATCAAAGAATTCTTTCATTAAAGTGCAAAGCAGCTACACAAAGCAGTTACTGATCTTTTTGTTTTTCGAGAAGCAGATATCATTATGAAACAAATGCAACATGTTGAAATACCAATAAATAAAAAAAATAACAATATATTAAAATAATAATATATTAACAATACAATCTGCTTGTGCTGCTTGCACGGTAATTATTATAATTAAAAATTTTTTAAAAAAGTTAATTCATTGATATCAATATTTCATTTAATTTAGTATATTTATATCAGTTAATATTTAAAAAATCATTTTGAATGGGTTTTAGATATTGTGATAAAAAATTCAATAATCACACACACACACACACACACACACACACACACACACACATACACACACAATCGCAAGATAATCACAGAGTCATACCGCAGTAAAACCGACAACGTTGACTCAGAGCAAATACTGCGGTTATGATGCATTTCTTTCATTTCCCTACCGAGGATTCCAGATCAAGAAAAGCAAGGATCTACTGTGCCGCAATCCGTTTTACGTAATGTAACGCTAACATAGTAAAGTGATATTTAGTGCAGACTGCGGATTTACCCGTCGAAAATTCTGTTGGTTTGCACGCACGTCCCTCGGTATCCTGCTGACTTGAGCAAAGACAACCATATTTCCGGATTAGACATTTAGCGAGCGCCCAGCCTCAGATGAATCTAAATCTCCGGCTAATCCCCGCTAATACTCCCGTAACAGAGGCATATTTTCATTGGCCGGTCCACCCTCTTTGAACGCGAAGAGTTATGAAAACGATAACTTTAATTCGCTGGACCCTCACTTCCTCTCACTTTTGTCGCTCTTTATTCCTTGGGCGCGCGAGACCGGAGAAAACCTAAGAAAATGTGCCGTTGGAACTATTGAGCTCGCAATTTATCGAAGACCTCCAAGCACGATGCCCTCAAAGCGATTTCTTATATTGCTCGTCTTTAATGCAGCGACGAATAGCAGCAGATTTTTATTAAGTCCACTCTAATATCCGATAAACCCTTGTAATTTCTCATTCTTCTACAAATATTGTGCGAAAGCTTTCAATAACACTTAATTGTATTTTCTATCCCTAGATATTGCAGAATAATTGCAATACTAAATTCGATATGTGATATTTTAGTGAAAGACATGTTTAATGTGAAAAAGCTAAGAGTTTTTATAATTTCTTAATGTAATTAATTATTGTAATAATTATTTAAAAGTATAATATTAAAAAAAGAAGAAGAGAATAATATTGATATTATTTAAAAATATGCGGAATATAATATTTTAAATGATATAATATAAAGTATATTTATGCTGGTCTGTTTATTTAACTCAAAACGTAGTTTATTTTTTACTAATAAAAAATAAACTAAATATTAATGTAATTTATTTAAAAACTTGTTTTCCTAGTATCTGATAACTTCGTCCATTAATGTAAAATCTTCTATAAAATTTCTATAAAATTTGTTATTTTTAGAGAATTTTATTATCATATTGATCCATGTATATAATAAATTTGAACATGTCAGCAAAGTTAAAGTATCCGGCATACTCTTATCTTCTTATTTCTTTCAAGTTTCATATGCAATATTTTTTCCTGGAATTGTAAAATATTTCCAACCACGCCTCTCGATTCTTGCTATCGTGAAATTGTTCTTCGCGATAAAAACATTTCTCACGTTATTAACTATTCGAGTATATCGCTCGAAACTTTTCGTCTCAACGCGTCTCTAAGAACGTAAGCGCGTCTGCAAGAGATCGCAATAGCTCGACTGAAGTCATCAACGGGCAAACTGGAGCACGTCCGAAATTACTAAGTTTTCATCGTCCTGCCAACGCCGAGAAATCTCTCGACGTCAATATCCTCTAGAGAAGTTCTCTACCGTAGGTCCGCGTCGCTCTTACTAACCACGGCGAGTGCTTCCAATGGCGAAAAGTTTATAAATACGAGAAGGTTCGATGTTCCGACAGAAAATCGACGAATACGAAGACCGCTGATAAAGGCAAAAGAGTCGACTGTCCGAGGAGAGTCTCGCTTACCCGAATTAATCCTCTTCAGGCGCACGGCTCATCGTGCATGAATTATCGATCATTGCCGCGCGCAACGGTCACGCTACATTTGCCTTCAAATAATAATTAATAATCAAGCGAAACGAAGCGCGCCAGGGCCAACTTACAAAGGACCGGATTACACACGAGACAGAAAACAGCTATGTTGGTTGGTCGATTTGAGCATTAGAGAATGCACCAGTGCGACTTTACGCCGTAACTTCGAGATCTGATTCTCATAACATACTAGCAATAGCTAAATCGATAATTATTTATCGGTAAATGGAATGTGCATTTTTTTTGGATAAAGTAACTTGTGTGAAGTAATATCTATATATATAATTACAATTAAAAAATATATACATATATGCAGATATATAGATTTATACATATAATTTTTTAAAGATAAATGTAATATTTATTATCATTCCTTCATTATAATCCAATTATAAAATGTTTACTATTTCATCTTTTAACTGTAAAAAATATATTTATTTTAAATACTTAAAAAGGATAAAAAGTGCCCTTCGAAAAAAAATTAAATAAAATTAAGTTATGTTATTACATATAGTAACAAGAGCAACTTGCTTTTACAAAATGATCGTCGTTTCGTAAACATTGCGTCGGTTGGCTTATGCATTTATACTGTACATTTCGCAACGTGGTTTCTCCTGGGGGACTTATTCAGGTACACACCTGTGACCAATTAGCGAGCGCGCATTAAAAGCCATTCAAACTGCATTCTGAAGCAAACGTCGTGTAATTGTATCTCGCTATTCTTGGCCTGTCCAGACCGCGTGTGCGTAATAATGCGGCATCTTGTTGAAATCAATAAGACACACAGATAAATCGTTCGTGACACACAACCAATCCGCTAGATTTTATCCTCGAACAAGTGCTCTTAATAAAATTAGTTTCATTTAAAACAGTCGCAATAAAATTCCCGAATTCTTGAAAATTTTAATACTAATATTTTTCAAAGAATATATTTTAATTGATGTAATCAAACAATACATTTATCAAATAACCAGTTTTATGTTTTGGAATTAATAATGATTTTTTTTAAGAAGAATTACAAGTGAAAGAAATGCAGATTATGTTTTTAAAAAATTAATTTTCATTGAAAAAATCTGTTAAAAATTCTATCATTAAAAAAACATAACAAAATATTTTACGAAATATTCTCTGCAGCGCAAAACATAATTTTTCCAGGTTTTTTTTTTCTCAAACTATATGCTGTACTTTCGATTCTGAAAAGCGCCGATTAAATATCGGAGCATGCGGGGACAAGTAGTTTTCCTCTGTGTCGTCAAATTCGTATACCGTGGTATGGTACTTTCGCAACCGGCTGGTTCGTATTGCAGAACTCTCGCTTATACCCGGTGTGTTCGTCGTCGCGCAATACGTCATCGAGCCGCTCGCGAGCAATTTCACGGGGTGCTATATCTCACCAGGGGGAAAACTCCCCGGTGCCTATATTGCGAAATCGGCGAGAGATCTGCTGCAAGCCTGAAAATATAACTCCGACTATTGCGAGAGGACTGTTCTCTCAGTTCTCCGATGCTCCCATTTCTCGCGCCCCGGATTTCAGTTGAAAACAACAAGGAATCAAATTGTCTTTTCCTCTCATATACATCAATATCCACTCATACTTCGCATATTATTTGTCGTAATTTTCCAATCGTCAATATTAAGTTTCTCAACAATTAAAACCTAGATTAAATATCTATTAAAATTGTATTTTGAGAGAGAGAGAGAGAGAGAGAGAGAGAGAGAGAGAAAGATTCAGTTGAAATTATAATAATTTAATCTCTGTCTTTACTGAGGCGATTTGAACTTCTAAAGACATTAATCTTCTTTTAATATAAACTTCTAATATATATATATTTAAATGTTCTTAATATTAAATACATCCTCTATCTTTGTCATACAATAGCTTATAAAAGTCTATCTGCAGAAATAGGAATTCATAAAAATCTATCTGCAGAAACCTCCTCAAAATAAAGCAACTGCTATTATTAATTGCTATTGAATATTTATTGTTATAAAGAGCTCATGATAAATCTGAAATATATTCTTTCTGTCTCTTTAATTGAATAAATTCAAGTTTTTACGGGATGCTGCAAGTTTATGAAACGTTTGAAAAATTTTCAATTTTTTTCTTAACGCCGCTCGCGAATATTGTAACATAAAATATAACTAAAATGAGTTATGTGTTCGTATTACATACGCATAGAACGTCGTTGAATATTCTTTCAGTTTTAAAAAATGGCATAATTGTGCGAGGAGAGGAAGGCTCAATTTCCTGAAAGATAAACCAACGGAAGCTGTGGAAGTCATAGCTACGGATTTTCAAGAACGGCGTTCTGTTGGATAAATTTCCGCATTTTTCAAGCTTCTCTCCGAGTTGTCATTGAAAAGAACCGGGTCTAGCGAAGGTTTCTTTGTCGACAAGTTATGGCCGATGGGTGGCACTTAGTCTTCTCGCAAAGAAAAATTCCGGAGAAAGTCGTCATCTCGCACCAACACCGCGAGTGCAATGCCGGAAGTGCATTACTTAATTAAACTTTAGCTACGAAGTTATGCTGGTCGTAAAAAGAGCCGCGGTATTTTCCGGGTATAGAAATCATTGGGTTACTCGAAGGAAGATTAAGAGCAGCGAGTCTGAGTTCGGCGAGTTTTTCTAGCCACTTTTTTTTTCGAGCACGTAGTTAGGCAAATCAGGTCAACGAGATTTTTGTACCCGCAGGAGTTATTTGTACGAATTAGCGACAATTCTTGGTGAGTTCTGATTATCGATTAGTGTCCTCGAGAAGTCAAAGAATATCTATCTTAAAACGAGATATCACTGTACTAGTAATATAATTTTACACAAAGAAAGTTAGCAAGCATAAAGAAACTTATTAATTCATTGTAATAATACAGACATGAAACTAATTTCCTTCACAAAAGCATAAATGAGAAGCTAAAATCACAAATGCTTAACTTTCTGTAAAGTTAATTCTCACTGTGCAGTTTACCAACAATGAATTTCGATCGATCGACGTCAATTATCGCAATGTAAGAACATTAATAATCGCTTTAAATCTACTATTTGTTTGAATGTAGTTACTATAAAGAAAAATATGAGCAAAACGTTACTTGGCAATATTATTAATAAAATAATTAGAAACACGATTAAATGATGTAATTAAATGGTTCATAACGTAATAAAAGATCGAATTTTTTTATTGTTGTGAAACATTTACAAAAGAGAGTTATATTTAAATAAGAATATATAAAAATATATAAAAAGTTAAATATCTAAATGATTACTTTTTAAAAATTTTCTAACTTTATCACATTAACTTTTCATGCCATTCATAGCATGAATCTTGATAACTTTACGACTTATAAATTACTGAATAGATGCGATTGAATAGGTCGTGTTTCCTCAGAAAATAACTCACGAAAATCCGAGTAATAATAAGAATTCAAGGCATTAAGGAATCTTTTAATTTAAAAAATGATTAAATTTTCGATTTTTATCCTTTTATTCTTTTCTAATAATTATATAGTGTCTCGAAAATTTCCTATTTTTTATTCTTAATTTCAACAAAAATTTTTTCTATTGTTCTTCTTGGCAAAACAGAAGTTTAAGAGTTATCTCTTTAGAGTTATCTCTGTTTCAATCGAACCATTGTAAAAAAGCTCTATTGAAAGCAGTCGAAAATGCCAAAAAACAAAGTGCGAAAAGCAGCGTCGAATCATTTCATCAACAACAAGTGATTTAACAAAGGATGACATCAATTGATAGATACTTAATCCCTTGAGAGTCATGTAATCAGTGTAACAAAAGAGACATTTAATCTTTATTTTTCAATCTTAAATGTATTTATAATCAGAAAAAATTCAATTTTTTTTCACGATAAAAAAAAAGACATCGGCTGCAAATACAAGACGAATTGCAGTTTGTAGTAAAATGTGGTCGTTTCCGCCGCTCGAAATTGATGTTCCTCTCTCGAGTTCCATGCCGTGTCAATCGGCATACTCGAGGAACCGAGCGGAATTCCACAAGCGGCTTGGGGAGACGTATAGTAGTTCAAGTGCGTCCGCAATTCCGCGGAAGAGAAGACGCGCGCGACGAAAGAGAAAGAAGCGGGGAAAACGCTCGATTTCACAGCCATTGGCTCGAGAAAATGCGACTATACGGGGTAGTCATGTGCGCCGGAACGTGCATACGCGCTGTCGGTGGCTGCGGCAGAAGTGCCCCGTTACGTGTGCAAGGACATGCTGATTGCGGACACGTACGTGGGGTAAAGTTGCTGGGTAGAGCGACGCGCGCGGTTTTCGCACGTCCACGCCGACGTGTGCGTGCCATGCAAGCGCATCATGAGACGAACACTCGTATATTCTTCTTCTATGCTATCTGAATCCCATGATACAGTTGCATGCCTCGCGGCAGAAAAAAGGGATTATTTTTTCAAAAATCCAATTTTTCTCTTAGGGCTTTTGTTTAAATTTTCGATTTATAATAATGTCTCGCCCTGTTTTATAATCAATTTCGTTCTTCATCTCGATTTGAAATTCCACGAAGGAGAAAAGAGAATTAATTTTAAAATAAAGGACGACGGATGTTTTTGAAGTATAACGTATAATATTGTGTTACTTGTTTACATCCTACTGTTTTCGAGAATTTCTAAATCTGTCGACCATCAGGAAACAAAACGTGGAAGAACGCGAAACGATTTTCGCCAAGTAACTTTCGGTTGGGTCCGGGTTTTAAGCGCTCCTAGACGCAGCCTATAGCATCCCCAAGGAGCTCGAAGGTGAAACTTGGAGCGGTTTGCGGCATTGGGTGGTTGGACCGCATGAAAAGGGCAAGGAGACGAAGAGCGGGAGTATCGCACGCACGACGTGGCAGGAACCTTCTCGGTTAAATGAGGCTAACTCTCTTCCTCTCTTCCTTTCGACCTCTATCTCTCTTTCTCTTCCTTCCTGCCGCCCCTTTTATCCCGTCATTCTCTCCCTCGTAGCCTCCTTTCCTACCCTCTCGCTCGAAGTCGAACTCTCGCCGTGTCGAGCTCACTGGGCGCGGCCCCGCACCGACCGAAATCGATTTTGGAAAGACGAAGAGAGCGAAGAGAGGATGGTTGTGTAAAGGAGAAAGATGTGATACAGATTACGGACCAGCCGAGCTTTCCTCTGATCTCCTCTGTACGTATCGGGAGAGCTCCCTCTTTCTCCTACTATAGAAGGCTGGTAAGCAGCTCTTCTCCCTTGCCAGCTCTGCTCTGGTCATAGGAGGACGCGCCAAAACGCGTCTTCATGTGCCTTGCACAGCGATTTCCTACTTCTCGTTAGAGTTGTTCAAAATTGGAATCAGATAGAAATCCATTTAACTCACACTTTCTTTAACCCCTTCAGATCCTATGTACATATTGCAATATATATTAAATTTAAAGATATGATCTGCTAATGTTATTAATTTTATCGACGTTATCTGATATCAGATGTACATAATAATGTATATGTTGGAAAAAATAGTCAAAATAAAAAAAAATTATTTTTTAATATGATAAATTACTTATTAAAACTATCTTAAATTGAATCTAATAACAACATTTTTTTTAATAAGATTCGATTAAAATCGGAAGGAATTAATAGAGTGAAGACATCGGCGCATATTTTCTTTTGTACGATTTCAGAAGATACATAAAATTTTTTAAACGATCAATTTTTTAAACGGTCATTTTTTATTAATAAGATTGTAGATTTTAATGTTTTGTGATCGTAACAATAGCAAATGAGATTTAGATTCGATTACGTCAGGTTATCCAGATCACGCAGGAAATGTATACTCCCGGATTTTCTCTGATCTGACATATCGAGAGGGTTCTTTTCAGATAGAAGATTCACCTCTTCTTTTCCCTCTTTTGATAGAACGAGCTTTAGTCTACGATACACAAAATTTGTTTTGTTTCCTTGTAAAGTGTCTCAAAACCTAATACGCTTACGAATAAACCACGTGGAAAGCATGTGCTCAGAACTTATAAAATTAAGTTTACTTGTTCCATATCTCAGTTTACGTCATTAATTTTGTATTGTTAAGTTTATATGCCAAATTATGGCCAATTTCTTTTTTATTATTCTTAATCATTTATATATATATA
>NW_017259245.1:2193325-2199454 GCF_001594045.1 Atta colombica
TAATTTTATTATTTACTAAATGTATATGTCAATATGGATGTTTACTTTTAAACTAATTACAGAAATCGATTTACATTTTGACATTCAAGTTAAAAATAATAGAATATTATTTTAATAACAAAGGATTAAGTTACCATTGCTTCTTTTATATACCTAACTGTGTATGGAGCTTATGAATTGTACAATAATTTTTAATAAATTTGTACAATGCAAGATTAAAAAAATTCTAGCAAACATGTTTGTTTTGTTATCCAATTTGTATTAAAATATGTTTTATTGTGTTGCGAACTCTATATTCATCGAGAATCTATGCATAACATCTATAACATTGCTCGATGAGCGTTATGAGCGAGATGGATCGATCGAATTTTGCCCAGAAGGGTCCAGCCTGCGTTCGAAAATTAGATTTTAAGCCGGCGCTCGCATATATCCGGTTATCGAACATTGAATTTTCCTCCCGCAGGCCGGATTTTTTTCTTCTTTTAGCTTTGCATTGAAGAGTACACGGCGTGTAACCACCATCCAGGATTTTGACACAAACGACATTAATTAATGAAAGTGAAATTGATTATTGCAATCGTTTCCATATGATATTATTTGGTACGATTTACAACTGTATCTGTAAGAGTGCATACTTCTATATCTTACAATTTTTTTAATAGCGTAATTGTACTAAAAAAATAAAAAAACAAAAAATGTATTTGTAAAAATATATATTCTTTTATCTTAGTGATTTAATAAAGTTTGAAAGAGGATGAAAATTTCGTGTATATATAAAATATATAATACAATAAAAAGAACTTTAAATTAAACACAAAGATGTCATTAAAATGATGGAAAAAATATTCTCAATTTATAAACTTTATGGCTGACGTGGGATCGATATTTTTGCGCGACTATTGACCGGAAAAAAATTGCTTAACAATCCGCTTCTCACGATCATCACTCTTGTCAGTGTTTTCCTTCAGGAATTTTCCGCGAGACGACGGTCCCATCGCGTAAGGGATCAATATCTCGTCGTATCCAACGAAAGCTCCTTTTATCCCGTATCGGGACACATTCTCATCTCCTTCGGTTAGACATGAGTGCCATGTCTTCGCAGGCGACTTCGAATAAAAGTCGCATGAGATCTTTCCTCGTTCGCGTAAGATAATGTTCCGCTTACGGTCCTCCAGTTTTAGACATCTCACTAGATATTCATACTCATTTAATATTCCCGAAATGTTCTGCTGTACTTTAAAGTTAAACTCACGTTCGTATTCATAGTCAAATGAATCTCCTTGCGAACTAATTTAATTTAAAATTTAGCCTTCATTGAGTAACTCGTTTATAAATCTAAGGAAAGGAAAGTTAACTTTCCTTTTTTTAATAACTTAATAGCTTTTTTAATAACAATAATTATAATTTTTGTATTTATGAAAACAATTTTATAAATACAAGTTTTACTCCAAATTTTTATAAAATTTTAATTTTAATTATTTTAATTTAATGACATATTTTTTTAATGCGAATTTTCTAAAGTAAAAACAGATTTTTTTTTTCGCATTAAGAGCAATGTTATTGGTTTCAGATAGTTGGAGAGTGTAAAATATTTTCTGAGTTTGCAATTTATAAATCTGGCCTTATACAATTTTTTTTTCATATAGTTTTTTTTTCTCCAAGTGAATTTGCCGTTTTGCGAATGTCGATCAAAACTTTCTCGATTTCGATTCTGGATCCTCCAGAGAGAACAATATCAAACAATACCATTTCTGATTCCGATAGATGCATATTTTTCGAGCAGATGGCTTCTTTAAAAAATGCAAATACCATACAGAAATATGTTTAAAATTCATACTTGAAATGTGTGTGTGTGTGTGTGTGTGTGTGTGTGTGTGTGTGTGTGTGTGTGTATTCGATGCTCTGACTGTACAAGCACAACTCGAGTTGAATATCTAAAAAAGTCAGAAGTGCGATTGATGTAAAAGTAATAAGACATCTCATTGTGACGGAGATAATAATACATTTTCGAAAAAAGTGAAAGAAGCAATGTTATGCTCGAGACGTAGCTTTGTTTCTAGGCGAGCTCTTTCCGTAATTCTAACACTTATATAAATACTTCTTACTTTTCTCCTTAGTTTTTACTGATTTCATCGCGCGTAAGTAATTCCTCTTTAATCAACCTTATCTTATTCATTCTGTCTTAACTCTCTTAACTTCTTTCTCTCCTGAATATCAGAACTGTTATTATTACGATTATCAAGTGTGGTAAAATATAAACTAATTTTAGAATTTTTATTAATAGTCAGAGAATAAAAGTTATTTTTTAAAATAAATAATTACCGTTATTCGTTACCACATTAAAATATGATTCTCAAAAGTAATTCGTTAGAATAATCACTACTTAAAAAGTAACAATTCGTTATTTTTCCATTATTTTTAGTACTGAAATAAAATCGGTCTAAAAAATTTTGCGATATTTTTTGTCTAAATATTAATATATATATGTTGCATACCGCTAATTACACATTAATAAAGAACAAGTATACATATTTGCACGGGGTCGTAGTTTGCAAGAGATAACTCGAATTTAAGATCTCTTTCGCTTTGAGAGCACATATTTACTTTAAGCGGTAACCGCATAAACAGTGGAAAATATAACACACATAGATACAGAATCAAATTTTAAGACGTGATGTACGTAAGGCGACATTTCGTCTACGTGAGACTTCTGTTAGGTTTAGAGTGTCTCCGAGGCACAAAGTTAGTGTAGTAATCAGTCGGTTGCGGAGGAACCGTTATGAGAAACGTGTCTGGCATGGCATATATCCGACAGTAATTAAATTGTTGCGCCTACGGATCTGTCTACATAGCCGCTCGCTAAGTAACCTGTCGTCGGATTACGCGAGACATGTTTCTCATTCACAATCAATCCACGTCGCACTACCCTAATTCAAGCCTCGTGCCAACTCGTTTCGCAATACCCATCCTTTCATTATCGGGGACGTATCGATTTACCTCTACTGCGTGTTTCCCAAATTCCTGCCCAAAAATACATAGGTGATCTCATAACGCGATTCCGCTTTTCATTGCAAAATTGTTATTTCCATTAAACCATGAAACACGAAATATAGAAATATAGAAATATTAAAATATTGTTCTCATTCTGCGTTATGAAAAATAAAATTTTATCACAAACTCATTCATAATGTTAAACATTGCAACTGATTTTAAAATATTGATAAAATTTTGATATCGCTCTATTATCACTTTGAGGATCATGATTTAGAATCTATCGATAGTTAACAATATTGTCTATCTAAAAATTTTTATTCTGAATTTTTATGGTTTGCAATGAAAAAAAGAATAAAATTGAAAGGACTTTAACTTTCCTGGTTCTCTTCTGTGTGGTATCTATATCCTCGCGAATGACTATATAAATAATATTTCGATAAAACTATTATCCCAACTAAATTCGTAAAGCGGCTTAGCATCTAACAAAAATCTTAAGAATCCTAGTTGCATTATGTATCGTAGAATGTACTTCAAATCTCTTGCGATTTTTATTGGTCCACGTCCAAAGGAAATGCGAGATCGATAGAGCCTCTCAATTTTCTCTTTCCCGAAGTGTTCTCATGGCGACTAGCGAGAGAGAAATAAAAAGAGAGAGAGAGAGAGAGAGAGAGAGAGAGAGAGATCGTGCTGTAATTTGGCGTGTTTCAGATCAGGGGTCAGGCTGTAAAGCACGCCGGACGCAGCCATAAAATCACTCACAAAACCGCTGGTGCAGCCCGGCGCCATCGTAACGAAGAGTAACCCGACCGCTTGCGCTTCATTTCCTCGTTAATTTTATACGCATTTATATATAGATATTGACATTTATCCACTTTACAGCACGCATGATGTTTAGCTCGGGGATGGTATTACTAGCTTTCTGCCTTATTTAAAATTCGTACATAACACACGATCGTTTTCAAAGTGGTGCACAAGCATGGTTTAAAACATTATAAATTTTAATGAACAAGTCAATGTACGCTGATGGCAGTATATCGATTTTAGCAAAATGAAATTAAATTATGAATAGATTAAATTAGTCGTAGAGCCTTCGCAAAATGGAAATGAGTGGAGGAGACATCAAGTTTCGGATAAAGTAAGAAAATTTTCGTGCATTATTACATATTACGTTGAATCATAAATGTACGAAGTTAACCGTCAGTACACCGGTGATTTAAATTTGCTTTTCTGTGAAAAATTGCTAAATCGTGAGCTTAGAAATTTTGACTGATCATTCAAAGTTTCAAAGTAAGTAATAATTCCAAAGTTTGAAAATATTATATTTGTTCAATGATATTAGAAGTATCCAATAAGTAAATGCATAATATAGTGATTCTCAATGTAATAAGAAACGTTGCAGTGAATAAAACAATAGTTTCTCAAAATATTTTAAACTTTCTTTTCACTTTTGTCCAAAGTATTTCTTTCTTGCTTTGCTTTACCGTTCTCTAAGGTCCAATTAATTCCTGTTCAACCGTGCCATGTCGTCATGGTTTATTACCCAACTTTGCCCTAAAATAGGAGATATCAGAAACAACGGATAGCATTGTTGCCCTGGAATGTCTTGAATTTCGTCAAACAGAACGCACGTCGCGGTGCCGATACTCGGAATTCCTACTGACGGTGATTGCATTATTCCGGGCACATCCTACTGCATGGCTGCCACCGGCATGAGCTTTAACCCGATATGCAGCAATTGCAAACATTGATGGATCTGTTTCCTAACAATCTTTAGCAGTGAAGGGAAGATTTCGTGCATGAAATTATAGCATAACACGCATTTATCGGAGTATACACCGTGATATGAATATTTTGTAAGTAAATATTTTCTAAAATATAACGTATTCTATTCATAAAAGTTATTACATTTTTGCATCTAAATAAAAATATACAAGATATGTAAGATAAGTAAATTATAATAAATGCTAAATATATGTATGTGTATAAGCACTACTTAATTAAATTAAATTAATATCTTGATCCTTTTTGCTGGAGACTAATGTCGCTATTGATTAATCACGCAATTAGTGATAAAACGCAACTCGTGATGAAATGGTGTACACGGTTTTTATGAGGGTAATATCTGTCCTGAGGGACGTTACATCGTGCGAAAAAGGATCGACACCTTGTCGATGGCACTTCATTAATCACTCGGAGGGTTTACCGCATATGCTTTTCTTTGTATACACACTTTTCCTGCAAATATATTCACAGAAACTTTTCGTATTATAAATTAACGTAATTGCTCGATGGAATTTTTTTTACAAGATACGATAATATTTAATATTAAAAGTATAAGCATATTAGTTGTAGTATATAGTTGTTAATTAATATCAAATATTAAGAACGTATGTTCTTGTATAATTTTTCTTTCTTTATAAAAATCTAAAATAATAAGTCTAAAATAAAATTAAAGTAAAATACAATAAATATATTAATTTACATCTTTAATATGAAACATCAATTTTATAATTAATACTTTTCGACGACACGTGTCTTAAAATATCTACTTTATAAAATCATGTTTTCCTTGGCTAAGCTAAAGCTTCCCTGTAATCTCACAGTTGTTTTAGCGAAGGGAACAAAGCACAAAAGCGAATCCTAAGAATAGTCTTCCGCGAGAAGCACTCGTGAAATAATAATTAGATCGCCCCGTAGAGAAAATGCGGAAGGAAGAGGTGGATGGGTAGGCTTAATTAGGCGATTGGTCCGCCTATATCTATAGAATCGATCGGTCCGTAGGACAGTCAGACTAATGTCGTTTTAATCAACCGCCCAGTATGCGAGACCTTGTTAGGTTTCGGATGCCAAAGGAAAGTTCTGTATCCTTCGGCGGATTCCGGCTATTACTCTGTCCCTAATTTGATGGAATGAATAAGTAAAAGTTCTCTCTTTTGTGGTACTTGAATCGGATGAAAAAGTTGGCTTTCTCTCTGTGTTTTTACGTGCTTTCAGGTATAAAGCTGATAAGTTATTCATTTTATTTAAATTGACATTAAGCTGAATTAATTGACATTGATTGATTGATTTAGTTACAACAAAAAAATTGTAAAAATATAGACAATTTATAATAATTTATATTGACAGATAAATATA
>NW_017259245.1:2199554-2205594 GCF_001594045.1 Atta colombica
GATATTAATTACATGTATTAGAGAAATAACATATGAAATATGTTATTTCCATTAAAAAATGAAATTTTAATTATATTACTTCTGTTCTAAATGGATGATGTAATAGATGTTTCTGTAATAGGTATTATATCAAAATTTTAGAGCAAATTAATTCTGTGCAATTAATATTTTAAAGTAGCTAGATCAGCTGGATGATTTAACATAAAATTATATTCGATTCTATTCAAATACACTTACGATAAAGGAATGTTTTACGATCGCCATGAATGAAACAGAATTGCATGAAATGGTGATTTTTCTTCGACATAGAAGGAAGAAGATCCGCTATGGCTGTCTCAGCGAACTGATGTACTTTAAAGCGATGCTCGTAGCCTTGTAACCGAGACATCTGAGACACATGTAATCGATACATCTTCGTGTCTATATACATATTGGAAGGTACGTGGAATAGGCAGGAGACAGCAGGTTTGAGCATCTAATCCAAGGTTTAACGTGTGCGGATCGCTAGGTTCGAGCCCGCTAATGGAACGCTAAGCCAGCTGAGCCTGGGCTAACTTTGTACACCTTATCGAGCAAGGAGAACCTGATCGAAAGCTCTCGTTTACTTCAGCATCGCGACGTCTTGTTCTCGTCGATCAAACAGGTGTTCGTCTTGGTCAGACGTTTACGTTTACGATGACAACAATTTATACGTGTAAAAGGTTTCATATAATCAAGAAATTTGTTCGTTCCTTTGAGCGAACATCGTTCTTAATTATGAAATATACTGATTAGTTCGCGTTTCTTTAAATCCTACAAAATTTTTAAATTCGAAATGACATAAATATATGTTCGTTGAAGAGAGAAAAACCAAGAGTACAAGCAATGCGAACAGACGTATCGACAAACTAGTTTTAATAATCTAGAGATAATATCGACAAATAAAATTTTATAAATTATTATCGAGTATATGTATACGGATTATTAAGATTGACTAATAATGATTTAGCAAAGTTGAGTAACAAGTGCGACAACAAGTCATTGTGATCAAGTTATAATGATACTAATTAATTATGCTAATTAAGATATAATATCTCTTATATTCTGTATATGTAAATTTTTATCATCAATGTGACGTTTCTGGTACTTGACATTCATCATTCCTATTTTTCCATTCAAAAATACGTACAGCTGAAATCGGCTGATAAGATCGATAAACTATTTTAACGAGCAGTTTTCTTGACATTGGTACTTGGATTAAATATGAAGATATTATCGAGCAGCGAACAATCTCTGCTGAGATAATAAATCGTACCACGCACTTATTATTACATTGTGTTACAATTCGTCTCTGTGCAATTAAGTCGTACAGTTATTTCGTAGAAAGTGTTTGCTTCGCGGCACAAAGCAGTTGCGAAACCACACAGATGCTACCTTATGATGTTTGCCTTTTGTGAAAAATACGCGCTATGGAATATTCGGATAAGATAAGATCGCACGCGGTTCGCCATGCGATCGCAGCAAAATTTCCAGCTCGTCTTCCTTATTGCGGATTTACTGTGAAAGAAGCGGAAAGCTCCGATATCAAGAGAGCAGCAAAATCATATTTGTGCGATTAGCGAAGTTTCGCAAACCATTGAATTAACACTTAAGATCGCGATCAGTGACAGGCATAACAGGATCCTTGCTCTTTAGTTCCCTTTTACTTACAATTAGAATGAAGTGAGCTTAATACGTATTCAACTGCAAATCGCAAATATTGAGAGCGAACTAACTAAAAGTAGCGATTATTCTATATACATAACATAGCATTTGTTTAACGCGCTTTTCATTTAAAAGCTTGAAGTTATTGAAGCTGAATAATAAAAATTTATTTTTAATTAATTTTAAAATTTTATTCACTTTAGTTTTGCGCTCTCCTATTATAGTTATGCCGCCTTTCGATTCGCGAATTCCGCGTGTAACTACTTCGAGGGAACATTAAATCGAATCGGGTCTAAATCGTGCGTAGAAGTTGGAAAGCTCGAAAGCACAAGGCCCTGGTTCAAGAGAAGAGAGAAACTCAAGCTCGTACATTTATTTCACAAATTACAGCCACGGATGCGGGCAACATTCGAGTACACCTGCAGCTAAAGAAAACTTATAGCTTCGATCGAAGTCGTATATCGAGGTAGGAAGTATTGCGGGATAAGTGTCTTCGCTTCGAAGAAAATCCGTTAAGTAATGGAGGAGATATCGGCTGTTTCCTGAACTACATTTACTGCAGCGACAAAGTTAGCTAAAAGATTACGTTCTCTGTTTATAAGCTTGAAAGATATGCCTCAAGCTTCAGAAATTATCTTATGAAAATAATGATTCGCTTATAATGGAATTGCGATTGTGACAAATCGTAAAAATTTTACAAAATTACGATAACGACTAATATATGTATTAAAAAAGAATTATAAATTAAGATTCAATAAAATGTTTTCAAATTTTAAATACTACTCAAAAAAATTATTTAAAAAAATGATATATAGTGAGTTGTTACACATTTAATTATAATAAATATCAATAAAGATCAAAATTATGTTCATAATATTATCTAAATTAAGAAATTTTGAAAACAGCTTATACTTAATCAAAATAACTTATTTTATACAAAGAACATCATAACCTCGACTTTGTACTACGTAATTTACAATGACGTGAAAAATCGGATTTGTCAAGATTCTATTTATTAACAGGGCAATATTGAGTAGCAATTCAATAGCATACCTACCAAAGTTCCGCGACGTCACTATCTTCTTACTAGTACAGAGTACCGTGAAAATCCTGTTATCTACTTAGTATGAATAAATTTCAAGCCCGCGTGCTCAGTACAGCAACGTCATTACCATAGAATTTACTAACTATAAAAGATGGCTTCCGAGGTTCGTCGTTTTACGTGCTTAACGTGCTCAGATTTTTCCAAAGAGCGCGCCGCCTCCGAAGATTCTCGTCGAGAGAAAACTTTAAATAGCAAACGGTGGAATGGAGTATCGATTCGCCGTTCAGAATTCTGTCGTGACAATGTCTCGACAGAAATAACGCGAATTACATGAACCGATTAGTGTAATTTTTATCGATCTTCTCATAAAATAAAAATTTCAGCCAGAAACTTATAAGAAAAGTCACATGAAAACAAAAAGAGACTTGTAATAATAGAATTCAAATGAAATTTTTATTTTAAAGCAGATTAATCTGGAAAAACTCAAAGACTTATCAGTCAATTTTATTTCTAACTATTAATTTGCAAAAATTATTTTCGATATAAAATATATGAATTAAATCGTGTCTAAATATTTTTTTAAAAAACATTCAGTTTAGACTTCTAGAATATTTTTTAACGGAGACACTTTACGTAAGAAATTAGAAAAAATAGCTATAGATGTAGGATACACACACACACACACACACACACACACACACACACACACACACGCACGCACGCACGCACGCACGCACGCACGCACACACACACACACACGCACATACTATCATATAATATAAACTTTTTCTAAAATGCATTTCTAATATACTAACTAAGATTACCAAGTTGGACTTCAAACACTTTGGAGCTAAGGGGCTCACGTGTCGCCGAGAGCTCGTTCCAGTTCGTTTCTTTCACGAATGCGTCACAGGATGACGCAGAAGAATGAGACACGGAGAAAGGAACGAGAAGACAAAACGCACGCGTGGCACTTAATTTGCTTTCTACAGCGTTGTAGCAGCGATGCAGCCATTAAAGCGAGAATGGGCAGAGGCGATTTATGCGTGCCGAGATTATCCGATAGATAACTGACAGCGGCCAGATAACCGACGGAATTCGGTGGCCCGGCTTCCGTACAGGAAAGACAGATCAAATTTATCACCATCGACCTACTTAACTACTATCGCGCCGTTGCTCTCGGGGCGCGGTTCCATAGGGCGCCCAAGTAAACGAAACTTTTGTAATTGTTCTATCGAATCCCCGACGCGGTCCCTAGCTTCCCCTTTGTTGTCCTTTAACGATCATCGAATACATTGTCTCGACTTGGGAATGAGCGATGGGATGAAATTAGCGAAAGTCCATCGAAATATCGTTGTTGAACGGTGGGGAAACAGGTAATATGTGATGAATTTTACGTATTTTTCATAAAGTTATAAAAGCATGGATAATAACAGCAGATATTACATAGATTTACAGAGCATATATTTCGTGCGCACAGTGCATAATTGTAAATATTAATATGCACTATTTAAAATTTTACGAATTTTACGTATTTATATTGAAATTGTAAATACTGGATAATAACGAGATGCCCTACGTATATTTTGATTATATAAATGGTCAAATAGAATATGCACACAATGGATTATTGCATATTAATTTGAAATGTACATGTTTACTAATTTGCATAATTTCTTTTAAATCATGCTAATCATTGGAATACATAGAAATATTATTACAGATACGTTTAGTATCAAATCTGAAACAAAAGCTCCTGCAAATCTTTAAGATTTTCTTAAGTATACGCACTCACGATACGGCCATTTCATTGGTTGGATGGAGTCTTAAGATTGCCATGAATATATTTAAGACAATTTTGAAGATCGAATTATAAATATTGCTCGTATATAGGTTCCCATGTATCAGGTTATACATGGGCGATCTTAACATTACATCCAACCAATGACATAACTGTAAAGAGAGTTATATTTACGATCTTAAATTATAAGAATGAGCTAAAAATGTTAGACATAGTCTTCAGTAGTTTGTTTTCACGGAAGATGCGTTGTTCAAAATGTAATGTTTGTAAGCCAAAAGTGTAAAATTAGCATAATTATACTGAATTATATCTACTCTTTTCTCTTAATCGCTAATTATGCGTGAATGCACGAAAATGCGCAGCAATGTAATATATATTAACTCGACACAAATTATGAAAACACATAAATTTTGGAAAACGTGCGAGTGCAAAATAAATTGCTAATTCCTTAAAATGCCTCACCGAGGCGAATAATTCCGCGTTATTAATGCAAATACGAGCGCGAAAGCGGTGTGGAACCATTCCATTATCATCGCAAAACGTTATAAAATGTTAAAAGCATGTCGTATTCTCTGTTCTAAAATGGTTGCGAGTCTCGGTTAATTTTCGTCGAAAAACTGAAAAATCTGTTGTTTTATTCAGGAACAATTAAAAAGTGTAACCGAGATTAAAAACGAGCACGTCTGGGTCAGAGCCGTGATTCACGCAGAGAAACTTTCGTAATTGTTCTATCGATTTCCTTTCGTTTTACCCTTCCTCTCTTTCCTTTCCTTGGAAAATAAATGCTCTTGAACAGCCAATTGAATGCGCACAATTATCTAAAATTAAACGATTAGAAGTGTTCTGAGTTTCTCGCCATCATTAAATAAATTATACACATTGTAGTCACAGAATGCATTTATGATTAACTCATGGCCCATTGTCATGTTGAATGCATTGTACAGAAATTATGTTATATGACGAATTTCCTGTACGGTAAATACAAGTCGAAATCAATTAGAACAATTCAATAAAATTGTATTATAACCTAAATTTCATTCATTTTGTAATGAGATTTTTCGTTTGTTTTTGCCAGCATTCGTCGATCGCCAAATTAAGCGGGAACTACGCAAGTTCGCGGATAAACAAGCCTGGCGAATCGTAAATTTCCAGACGGATCTTGCGTATACAGCTTACGCGACAACGCGTCACCGGATCATTTTATAATAAGGGTACCCACACGTAACTGCAGAAGTCAGGATATACTCGCTTCGTATTACTCTCGTTTTATATATATCCGTTGTGCGTATACAACCGCTATCACATTACTAAAGCCCGGCGGGGACGACGCGGAGAGATATTCTCGACAACAACATCAGTCGGTTAGATTTTGGCTAAACTAAATATAAGCGTATTCGCTAAATAAGTTGAATCAACATTATTTCCCTATTCGTCAATTTTAAATATTCTGAGAAAAATGATTGCTTACTCTTTGTAAAATATGTATATTTATCATCAATAATATATATATA
>NW_017259245.1:2205694-2206026 GCF_001594045.1 Atta colombica
AACAGTTAAAGAGATATTAATTTCCAAATATTACCGAATAAACGGATAAAATCGATGTATAAGACAATTTTAAGATATCATTTCGTGTTCTTTGTGAAATATATTGAAGATTTTTCTTAAAGATATCTTAAAGCTGTCTTATACGTCATAATTTTATATATTTTGCTCATTGGACAACTAAAAAACAATATTGCGATAGAGGATTTTTCGTCTTAGTTTTTTATTAGGAATAATTATATGATGAAAAGTGGATGTTATTTTAGGTTACACCCTGTATAATAGATATAATAAATATAATACACACACAAACACACACACACACACACACACAC
>NW_017259245.1:2206126-2217883 GCF_001594045.1 Atta colombica
TAAATTTATACAAACCATCAGATAATTTTTATAAAATTGTTCTTTTATTACGGAATCATCCTAATCGTTCTTATAAAAACTTTACGCACGTTTAGCAAATGACAGTGTGATACAATATTGCGTGTTACCCGACTTGTTGGGCATACAGTATTTTAGGCTGATGGATCTCGTCGACGCACGATGAGAAGCTGAGGCCGAGGGGAAAGAAGCAGGCGCGTATCACCTTTATATCGCTACTACTCGCGAGTTATTTATTTTTATGGGGTTTTCCTCCTTCCCTCTCTTGCTTCCTCACCGTGTTCAGAACTTGAGGAGCGGATGAAGGAGAGAAACGAGTTCGGATAGTCGAACAGGGAGGCGAGGGAAGGTAATGGTGGCGTTACGGCCTTCTCTCGTCTCCTGCTCCTGCCGGAGATACCCTCCGTGCCGGGGAGAGAAACCCCGTGCCCGCTTAATGGCGTTACGGGGTTGCCATGGTTACGGGGAACCCCATGGAACCAACGCCACCGCCGCGCCCAGCGAAAAGCCCATTTATTCTGGAAAAACATTATAAGAACGCGCGCACGGCACGAGCTACACCAAGGTCGTTGCTCGCCAGCACTTGCATCCCTATCAGTCCATCTACGGGCTCGCTCACTCTCTGCTGCGCACGGCGAGAGTGCACAATTGGAGTGCTCGTGTGTTTTTCGAAGAGATGATGGCCGGTTGTGGGAAGGTAACCCTCCGCGCGGTACAGATTGTTGGACGCGTGAGACCGATGAGAAAAGCAGCACGTGAAGTCAGAAATCACGTTTCCGCCCCGCGAGTCTTCTTGCGACTTTCGAGAGGGGAATCGATTCGGTTTATTATCTCGCGTCAGGCGAGAGGCTGACATACGCTTTCTCCGTTTCCTTCTGCTTCCTTGATTAACTTTGGCGATTCCTTTTCTTCAAATTTAATTATTTTCAAATTTAATTCTTTTTAAAAAAGAATAGTAGAAGAACTAATTAAAGTATTTTGTGAACTACTTTGTAAAAAGTTGACTTTATACTTTTTAATATAATGTAATTGTAACAAAATAGATATTTAAATTAATCTTTGAACGACTGCAAGAATAACGTAATAATTTGAGGCATATCTAATCCAATTCGATTGCTTATATAATTTTCGTAAACATGAATATATTTGTAAAAATTTGTTTTCAATCGAAACGCCAAATATTCAGAAATATAACATTATTAAACGAATGATAATAATAGTAATAATTTATATATCTATTAATAAAAAAATGTATTAAAAGCAATGGAAGAATAACTTTGGAAAAAAGCTGAATATATTGTATCAAAAAAGCATGATTACATCACAGTAATTTGAATAAAATGAAGAGATTAACAAAGGAAAGCAGTCAGTGTGCATAAAATTTAGTTGTTTAAAAGAAGTATGAATTTCAAACAAGAGCGCAATGATTTATTGCTTTATTTCAATAAATAATGTTGAGCGAATTAATACACTGATTAGCATTTTTCCACCTACGTGATGTGAAAGCTGTATGCAAAAGACCCCATCATTCAACCCGGTTTTGATCCAATTTATCACAGTACATCAGCCGAAAATAGCTTACACATATACAATTTTATTGAACGAAAGAGCGAGAGAGGGAAAGAGATGCTATGGTCTTCCACAGTGCGTCAAAGCGAACGAGACGTATTAATTAAAACAACATAGAATTGCATTGCGTAAATACCAATCGCTTCTGTAAACACAACGTCGCGGTATGATACAGTATCATCACGATGACGATATTACCATCACAAACTGATGAATTGGTAGACATATTAAACATATTAATAAATCCGCTTACACGCGGCGTTGCGAAATAATAATCCACTGAATAATTCGTAAAATATGCCACCGCAATCGACTATACGCTTGTTGGTACATAAAGGCTATTTTAGAATTGTCCAACTGTAATTACAGATTTTCCGATTAATTAACAAACAGTTTTGACAAAAATATTACATATCGAAAGAAAGGCAATTTTCGAATTGTATATAAATGTATATAAATGAAAATATTTTAATAAACTAAATTTAAAAATAAAAATTATTAAATGCCTTTTTAATTTAAATTATTAAAATATTTCACGTTAATTATAATAAAAGTGTAATAAAATTTAATCGACATAATTAAATTCGAATGTAAAGCTATTGTACTTTCTAAATTCTTTGGAAAAAAATCTCATTCTAAAAGAATAAAATTTCACTTCAAAGAATTTTTAAAGAATACTTAAACATAATAATCATAAATGTAATAAGTTTTTAATTCGAAAAAAAAGCTTAAAAATCACACTGTGCACAAAATTTTTCATATTAATTAATGTATAACAAAAAATGACGCGAATAAATTCTCTCACTTAAAAAAATTTAAAATTCCTTCGCTTTATCGATTCAAATTCTCAAATTCATGCAATCTCACGAAACGGACAGCGAAATAGTTTGAGCTCACTGCTAGTGACTGTGGCCAGCCGTAAAAACCCTTTGTGGATAACTCGCGCGTCAAAACATCGGACAATTAACCCTCGAGGGAATTTAAAAGTGGACAAGGAGTGTCATGTGAAAGACAGAGAGAGTAACAATGGACACTTTTCGCTCATATGTCCCGAGAGGGGAGCACTCTCCAAGGGAGAGTCACGCATCCTGCTAGGGATTTCTGCGCAACCGCAAGGGAATTACTAAGGATTACATGAAAATTCTATTACCATCTTAACGTCGCGCCTCATGAACCTCGACGAAACCGGACCTGTGTTACGTATCAATCCTCATTTCAACGCGATGCGTCCCGATGGATGCGCCCAGCCGAATGCACTTCAACCGAGCTGTGCGCGACATGCTTTTATTCAGTTTGCAGTTGGCAGATCTTGACACGTATCACTATCAGCGTCGATATCAGTTATGGATATACAAACTCGTGGTTTTCCTATGCTATCTATTCTGTATAGGCATTTATCAGAAAGGGGGCTAGAGATAGTATGGTATCTGGTTTACTTTTTCCTAACCGGATATGTCAAATGTTCGGTCGTGCAAGTTAATAGATCGTTCTACATTCTGCATCGGGCTTTGTTGATAGACTTGGATTTTTTTCAATAGTATGCTAGAAGATTACTATTCTAAAATAGGAAGTCATTACTCCATTCTGGATAATAATTCCATTTTGAAAACGATAATTGAAAATTAATATAATTAAAAAATTTTTAAATATGTAAATTTTAAATATATATATATATTCACATTTTATACGCGAAATAAGATATTTCCCACATTTTTGACCTGAAATTATTTTTAAAATATAATATATATTTAATAACTTTTTAAGCAAAAGTAGAATAAATTCAAATATTATAAAATTTAGAGATAAATTGAAATGGAATAGCGAAATGCATTTGTCGGAAGCAATCAGGTTTTATGATAACTAAAATTATAGGAAAACTCAAATATGCGATCCGTTTTTACGATTCGCTCCGCATACGCGAGAAATGAAGGCGGACAAATCCCATGTCCATTATCCATAAACGACCCCGGCTAAGCGGTCTTAACGTTATGTTTAACGTCGTTGACGCGTGTGATACGCTATCCGATAATGCGAGGCGCGAAATACCGAGCGATTGCTCGCGCAACTCGCGAAATTGGCGTCACGCAATAAATTGATGACCCGACGTTATTCGTCATGTTGCCAGCAACGACGGCATATACGCGGCGCCATGTATCCAGGCTTTATAAGGGCTAAAGGGGATGCGGTCCAGAGAGAGGGAGAATGCGGCCGGGACACGAGCTCGCCGCAGCCAATTACCACGTTCCCTCATTAATCCAATTAATCATGAATTACACAAAAAGTCCGTTATCGCCTTAAAACGTATGTCGACGGCTCTCTAATGAAATCACATGTCGGTGAAGCGACGTAGCGAATTCAACATGTCATCGATCGCTCTCGCATATATTCTCTATGCCTCATTAACCGTCAGAGTGATGTTCTTCCAAAGAGAAGCGAGCATGAGAGCCCTTAACTCTGAACAATTTTACGAAATTAGAGCTTTAAGCAACACGGGGGAAACATCACACCTCGGATGAAATCTGCTCAAATTCAAGAGGGAAGATAATTTCACGAATAAAGGCAATGCTAAAATTATTGTATAATCCATTTTGGTTAAAATTATAAAATTTATATTATTTAAATTCTCAACACTTCAAATAAATGAATATTTAAAATATTTTGAAATATAGATATAAGTTCTTATTCAAATTGGTATACAGCTATGGAAAGAATGATTTTGCTAAACTTCCGGTTTTGCTAAAATATCTCTGAAAATTTAACTAGCTACAGATTTAAAAATAATTTTGTCGGATCATAAAAATACTTACAAAAGAATCTCAAGCATGCTGCAAAAAAATTTTAATGTTCTAACAACAAATTTGAGCGTCCAACATAAATATTTTCATGGTCCAAATAAAATTATTTTCAAATCTGAATCTATATATAGCTAAATTTTAATTAAGATACTTTAACAAAAACTTTCCATGTAACATGATTATTAGAATTACTTTATTAGTATATTTAAATTGTTTGTATATCTACACATTTTTTTTTAATAACGTCAATGTTTCTGTCAGTAAAGAATTAATCATCACATTAAACTCAACTAGTACCGTTATATTCATGCAAGTCATTTATTGATTAACATATATATTTCTTCATTTATGATTAATTAAATATTGAAGTGTTTTTAAAATAAAATGTTAAACATGTATTCATATTAAAACGTAAACTATATTTTCGTATCAAAACGAAAAATCCGACTGGCTCCAGTGCGTCCCTGACCTGTCGAGGAGAGGGGTTGTCGCCACGTCATCGTATTTTCCGACAATTACCCTGTATACGTAGAGACAAATACGCGAGCTCTCTCTTTCTCATTCCATGCACGTATCTCTCTCGTCCTCACTTGCTCTCAAATTGAACGTGACGATCAGTGCCCAGGGCTAGCAAGTGTAGCGAACGATCGGTGGTGGCTAGTCGGCGTGGGCGGCTCGCCGCAACCAATTACCGCTCTCTCATTAACCCTGTAATAATCGCCGCGCCGTCTGCATCTCTCTTGCACATCCTCGCTTTAGATGCACACCTCGTGCACAATACACGGCTATATAATCGTATGAAAAAGGGAGAACAGTGCTCGAAAATGAAATAATCAATGGCATCAGGGTCTAACACGAGGCTTAGAATCTCTCTTTTAAAGCTAGTGATCGGCAACATTTTGCACAGATCTACTATCTATCTACAGTAAAAGTTTTGGAAATAGATGCACACATTTGTACAAAATCACTGACGACAGACTGAATATTCGAAAAATTATAATCGATAATATCTTTCTCTCTGTACTTAGATGTAACATTTATTAGATAACCGGTGATCCTTCATAAATCTAATTTTCAACATTTCCCATTCATATAATTGATTAGTGCTAATCTTCATAAAATCTAGTTTTGAACATCGATCTTTAATATGTTAAAAAAGAATTTTTAAATAATTATTCATTTTCTTTAATCAATTTTTTTAGTTAATCTATCATTATGTTAATGATAAGATAAAAAGTGAGATAAGTTTCTCAAAGATAATACGCGTTTCCTTGTCCTAAATTCTCGAGATATCATTAAATCTTTCTTCAAGTTCTGATAACAAGATATATGTATAGTGAATCTAATCGACGCGACATATGCATACGCGCGATGTTTGTACAATAATCGCCGCTCGAAAGCCAGGGATTCTGAGAATAGTACAAGTCTAAGTTTCGAGAATTATAGACACGAGAAAATTCATTCTAGGCCGATCCCTGGATTTTGGCCGTCATGAATAAACATGAAGTTGTTTAATTTAATGGATGCTGCTAGCTAATATCAGTCAGTCCTAACCACATTAACTAAATTGTCTTTCTCCATCTGTATCGTAGATAAGCGCTACAATTGAGGAACAAGATTAATAATAGCTAACTGCATTCACTTAAACAAGTCTTGTCGACAGAATTTACGCTTAGAAACTGTTCTCAAATCTATGGCTTTGAAATCTAAATTGACCGACGTTGCTGCCAATTTATTTACACAGAATGCGTAGAAAAAACGTTTTTATTTGTACTCGCAATATCCGATGGTTTTAAACAGGAAAGAGTTACAAAGAGCAGCTCGATAATCTAGATAATAGACTAATGTTAATTAAGAAAATTAAGCTACTTATTATTGCAGAATGCGCTTTTCTCCTTTCTTCTGTCTATCTCTTTTTGCCTACTTCTCGTGTCTCGTTTTCCTTCTACTTCCTTCTCAATTCGCGCACAAAGCAAACCTGACCCTTGCGCGCCCCTCATTGATGCCAGTCCTCCTTAATGAGCGCGTAGCTAATTGGTCGGAACTTTATTAACGCCAGAAGCATCGAAATCGATGATGATATCGGAGAAGTTCGCAGATGAAGAACGGCGACGCGATTTTACGCGAGTACTCGAGTGTTCATTAAATACGACGACTGTTTCCGTGGCGCAGCTCTTGGGGATACGATACTTTCGTATCGGAAAAATCGATCGGTTCGCGATATGATTGCAACTACGGCGACGTTTCTCAAGTTATAAATCTTACAAGTAATTTCGCGAAAGATATAATTCACTGTAATCTTGTTTTAAACAAGATTATTTGTACTGCTTTCCGCTTTTAGTTAACAAGAAGAAAAAGAATCGATTAAACTAAATGTAATAATGAAGATATAGGAAGGATATATCATTAATTCACATGTATTTGCAGATATTACGAACGACGCTATATAATATTTCATAAAAATAAATGTTAAATTCCATATTATCAGTCGTCGGATTTCAGGATAAATTTTTATTTATAATTTTATACATACGTTTTATATATATACATATATTATATTATATATACACACATGGATTAATTAATATATTATCATTATATATATAAATTATTCTGGTTCACGAGCGTTAAATATTTCTTCATTTGCTTTAAATAAGTATATTTAAATAAAAAATACAATAATATAATATTCAATATTCAAAATTTCTTTGAACAAAATCTTTTTTTCTTACAAACAAACTTTTATAAAATTTAATAAAATCTTTAATTAAAAATTCCAAAAATTATAAATCTTAAAAGTGTTTGAAATGCACAGGAATTTAATTTCGTCAAATAACAAATAAATAAATAATAAGTTTCACTTATCCATGGTTGTTCGTCACTTGATGCTTACTCTTCCTTCTCAGATTTCTTTGTTACTCACACATTCACGATTGCACGCGCACTAATTACATACGATGATCGCGGCACTTACACGGACACTCGTGATGCGAACTTTATGACATTGTAACAGATGAAAAAACGCGAGTAAAATAAAAACGCACAAAGCTATTTGCTTGAAGTAAACTCGCAACATCTTGAAAATTAGCGGATAGATGAATCTCGGAAAGTAGAAAGTTTTATAATAAATCATCATAAAAAACAAACGACAAATTTATGCTATTAGATACTATAAATATTAAAACTCAGAATTAATTATAACTTGTGTATTTACATATTGCGAGACCGTTCAACGTGGAGTTTATTCATTTCGTTCGGTCAATAAATTAAATTAATAACTAATTAAGACTAATAGTATATAGATTAATTAAAACTCATGTTATATCATCCGTGACTCTATTGTCACATTTATTTAATATTACAATCTATTCCGAGTATTAAAAAAATAATTATCGCTTATAATATATCACGAAGCAATAGTTTGCGATTTTTATTCCATATATAGTTTTGAGTTCTATTTTAATTAAATAAATCGCGCGAAACATTAATTTCGACAAATTATTATTATTTGTATTAATTAAATATATGAACAATTATTAAATATTCATAGAATACTCGCGTTAATTAGAACTTGTCGATCACATTTCAAGAGAAAATGACAAATGAAGTACCTTGCTCAGCAACATGTTCTAGTCATGCGAATAACAATACCGAGTAAATGGGAAACATGTATACCTCGTACATGCGGCTATTAACCGAGCACTGAAACTAAAAGTATAGCAATCAGTTTCATTTTTACAAAATATTTCACTCTAAAATAACTATAATATATTGTGAAATAATTGTATGCAATGATATGCCTTACGAAAATAATCTTAAGCCACAAATCGAATTGTTTCATGAAATATTTGAAATATTTTTATTTTAAGATAAATATATACCAAATATCTTCTTCCTATTATTTATGTTTCAGATAATTATTAACAAATGATTATTAAAGTTTCTCATTCTACGACTCGATTTAATGTGAGTTGCTCCATGTTTTCAATTAAAGTAATATACAAATTACACTTCAATGAGCAAAAGATTTAAAAGATATGAAACACATGATGCGATGCAAGAATATATCATACATAATCCGTAATTAACTCCGTATTTTAATATCTGTATATTACAAACTCGACGTTTACATACGAATTCATTAAAATCCTTTGCTTTTCAAGTTTTTGCTCAAATTATCAAAGCATTGCAAAAATGTGGAATACAAATATAATAAAGAAAACAGAAAGAATTCTCTTTTCAATAAATATCGCAATGAATAATTTATATTTCTTATTCCTCCACTTCCTTTCTTAAAAAGTAAATCATATAAAATATCTGTTTTGAATTGCTTGAACTGTTTTGAACTATGGACGAGTTAATTGAGCATTTGTCGACAATGTAATTTTATTAACCATACGGAACGATAACGTTTAGGTGTTTTTGGCTACTCATTACAATCGCGTTTCGGAAAGTAATAACGACTGCAAAGCAATCCACGCTACCTGCTCGCCGCACAAATGACAATGTGGCGAGCTATATTGCGTATATTGCGTATGAACTGGTAGCGCGCGTCACATGCCGCAATTAGAAGCCCGACATATAACAGAGTGTGGCCACGAAATGGCAAACCTTTAATTGGTCGTTTTTGTCAACTTTAGTAAGTTAGAATGAGAAAGAGAGATTATATAAAAAGAGAATATTCTTATTTTTCACTCTGTTTTAAAAATTGCTTGTAGTCAGAGTTTGTAGGGTCTCTAGCTGCACAAACATAGTAATGTTAAAGTCAGTTACTCTTACTGTTATGGTTTGACATATTATACGATTTTAAACTGACGTCGACAAATAACATGTTTTGTACCTCGTGGACTTATTGTAGCTATTATTTGCTGCGAGATAATGTTGCAATTTTGCTTGACTTGTATAAAATTGTTGAAAAGCCTATTAAATGTGTTATTGCTTGAATCCTAATTTGAAATGTGCTTATACAATACGAGACGTATAATAGAAACAACAAATTTTAATTATAATTTGCTAATAATTATAATTTTCTGATGTATTAACTGATTATTATAATATACGTCATATATAAAACAGAAACAATATTTAACTGATTTCATATTTTGCAAAATTGTAAATTAATAGAAAATTAAATCGACTGTTAATTTATTTCATTAGAATTGTATAATATAAACAAATTTTTATAAAATATATAAACGATCTATCTACGATGTCTGATTTGACGAAAATCCAAGATTCTTCTTTGCACATTTCGAGCATAGTTTTTTTTATATCAGCCTACAGATTTTTTTATTGCAACTATTCTCGCAATTTAACGCGTGACTGCTAAAATATTGCGTTTCTCATTGTAAAGTCTCGCTTATAAGAAAATGCGAATACACCGCATCGTAAAAAGTGGTGAAGTCGCACCAACTGAGACAACTTGAATTTTGTAGTAAGAAAGTTGTGGAATTATATAGTTTCTAAGATATTAATTAAAAAGCGTCATAATTTCATAAATCAAACAAGATCTTATTTGATCAAGCAGGTCTTTGCTCAGATCTTTGCTAAAATTTAAAAAAAGCTAAATTAAACAAATTAAAATAATATTGAATCAAATCTTTACTACAACAGATTAATTGCATATTAAATAAAAAATATATAGATTTTGTATAATTAATAATTATACATTTATATTTTTAGCTGGGAATATATCGTGTAAATTTTTACCTTTTCTTATCCTTTTATAACAAATTAACAGATTTAGAAAAAATGAATAAAAAATGGCGCGCTTATTCAGGCTCTAAAAGATGAAAATAGCATAAGCATATTTCATGCGCATAATGTCCTGTCATTTGGCTAAGATATTTATGAAAAGAATGGAAATTTACGATAAAGATTGACGATAAAAATGCTAAAAATTCCGCTTGACTCTTACTACCATATTTTGTAGTAACTCACGTCGCTTTATTTCGACTTTTCCGACGACTTTCGTGCCTCTGGATGGATATTGAAATTTTCGTCACATACGCCAAGACATAAGGGTCGCTCACATGTACAGCTGCGTGATAAAGGACACGCTACTTATTGTGGAACGGAAAGTCATATACTAGGTGGAGATCGTTGTTTTCCCTTTATAGGGTGCGTGCAACTGCGAATGGAATATACATGAGCGGATCCGCAACTAGGCATGCGAGAAGTACGCTCAGCAGCTACTGTTAGCGCATCCACGTGAACTAGGAACCTTTTCAAGGAGATGCGCCCCGGGAGACCCCAAAAATGTATTCCCTTTACCGAACATCTTGGGTCGACCCTTCATTTTGTACTTACCATCGTTGCGACAGACTTTTGTCAGTTCCCAGTCCCGCGGGATTCTCGCAAAAAGACACACTACATCCGGGAATGTATCTCTCAAGTTCCTTCCTGCAATTTTACATTAGAATAACAACATTAAGATACATTTTTCATAAAAATAACTGACGTAACGATACAGAAAAAATTATCCAATCGATTATTCCTATTTTGAATTGAAAATTGACTTATCTTTTGTCTTTTATCTGCTGTATATTTTATCCAATATAGCGCAGCCATATATAATAAAATTTTTATTTTATCATCTTTTTTTTTAAATTGTACTCTCTAGCTACAATATTTCTCTTTAAAGATATACCGAGATACATCTCGCGTTGTTATATACAGACGAATTTTTATAGTGCATGAGTAAAAACATTCTGACATTCGTTGCGCTGCAGATCTATTTTTACATATTCCACTCGTTATTGCAGCACTCTGACGTTACTTTTATTGTGTATCATGCAAGCCGAAATTTATCGTAGCATCAGCATAAGGGAAATATCGGATAGCAACGGAATTTTCGGTCCCAACGGAAAGTTTATCGAAACATCGTTAAGCAGTTAGCTTCGACACGGTCGATGGCGTCATTCGTTTTGTTACAGCCAACGGTGCCGGCGAGCCACGTAAGTGTTTTCTGTGAGATGTTTAGGTTCGAAAAGGCGAAGCTGGTCACGTTCTCGATATCGGAGGCGTCGCCGCACTCAGTACACATACGAACCCTCCTTTCAGCAAAGAATTAATAGGTCAATGAACTGACCGAGTAAGTTTCACAAGAGAGATCGCTGTATTCTTTGGTCTACCCTCATACTTATGAATTTTAATTTTTACTCGTTAGAATTGTTACTTAACTCTTAATTGCTGTCATGGAAACTCATAATATACAACATTAGTTTCAATGTAACCTTTTTTTTTCACGATGCCAATTAAAAGTTAAATATGAATATATTATCTAATAAAAATAAAAATATATATTTTCTGTAAAATTATATAAATGGAAAAAATATTTTTAATTTTACTTGATAAATATAGTTTGTTGTAAATA
>NW_017259245.1:2217983-2218944 GCF_001594045.1 Atta colombica
AATTTTTTCTAAAGATACATGATTACTTTTTATACAATTCTTAGATATGTATGTATCTACGTTTTTTTCTTCTCATCGATTTTTGTAAATCTAGTTTCTTCTTTCTTATATTTCTCTCAGTCATCTTCTTTATTATTCCTCAACAATATTCTAATATAATTGAGATTTCGAGTGATCATCTTGAAGCTGTCAATCCATTCTGAGAATTCTTTGCATGCCACTTGAAAGTTCAGATGAAGAACAGACGAATAATTCCACGTCTTGTAAGATCTCGAAATTTTCGACTTGTCGAGAATATTCTAAACTTCTAACCGCGTTGAAGTTAATAAACTTTCCGAAGTAAATACGTCTGTCGTTTCTATTAGCCCACGATATTTTTGTCTTAATCGATAGTTTCGTACAATTTTGCCTCTGGCAAATATTTTCAATTTTCTCAATAAATTGCATGCCAAACTCAAGCTCAAGTATAATATTTAGTTTTTCTTCGGTATGTGCTTCAATAATCGATATTTTATTTAAGATAACAACAAATACATATACGTTTAAAATTATAAATATATTGATTTAATAATGTCCGAGTAGCATATTTCAATTCCTTAAAATCATATTACTTTTAATATTAAATAACTTCGCAACTATTCGTATTTAAAATTCATCATTATCTATCTTCTTTAACTTATGTGCTATTTATAATTCACAAAATTTTGTGCATAATTTTAAAGATATTTTGTTCTATCTTTTTAAAAAACAGTCAAATGCAACAGTAATTTTTCGATGTGAGAATACAATTCCGCTATGTACTTGAATGATGAAAGAAGTATTTAATGCTGGAGTACTCAAATATGAAAATTATTCAGTTCATATTGACAATATAAAGTCTACAGATAATGTTCGTAGTCATCCATATTAATATCCACTTATTCGTCTGTGTTCTATATATATATATATATATATATATATA
>NW_017259245.1:2219044-2228946 GCF_001594045.1 Atta colombica
GGAAGGATCTTCAAATAATCAACATATTTTTGCAAATGATAAATACGCTTGACAATAGATTGCACGTCGTTATGATTAATCGTCTCTTTTCAACGACCCTTTGCATTTATGAATCGCGACGGTGCAAAGACGTAGGGAAATGGGGCGATCCCTCCAAAGTTCTTTATCAATATACGCACAAACTGTTGAGTAAGTCACAGTACATCGATATTAATATTCGTTTGCCATTATCTCTCCATTTTCGCCTTTGCGTTTCCGTCCTAACGATGCTTTTTTCGCTCTCTTCCATTTTCCTGGAGTACAAAGCATCTCCGGTAAATTATATGCCCATTAAATAAGAAATACGTGAAACTACCCGAGTTAATGATCGCTTTAAGTTCATGATTATTAAAAATTTCGTTTCATTCATTTCAATTAGCATTTCCCTTTCTTTCCTACTCTTCTCTCAAACTCTCTACGACCTAAAGATATCTATATCATTCTGAACATATAGACGTCTTCCATATGGAAGATAATATATATATATATATAGGTTGATGCGCTGCATGGTGCTTCAATGTAACATTACCAGGCGCCTCTCATAGACGAAGTTCGACCCCGAAGCCGCAGATTGATGCGTTGAATTATATTTGTCGCGCCGCGCAGCTGCTGTCTAAATTATACGCTACATTTAGCCTCCGTTCTATCTCGTGGACGTCCCTCGATCCCGTCGCGACTGTCCTCCCTCGTTTTATCGGCTTTGATGTACTCTCAGGATCATGGCAGTCGATGAATTTTATTCCACCTTTGTGGACGTCGTGAATCGAATCTTCCAGCGCGATCAATGTAGGATTATTATTAAGCTCTTTTTAACGAGTACTAAAACTCATCATTATCCATTTCAATATCCTTCTGATCAATCGATATGTAACAATAGCTGAAATTCTGATCGTAATCGTGACGAAAAAAAATGCGATATAAATTGTTACAATTAAAAAATATATATTTGTCATGTATACTATGACATATTTGTAATTTGTAATTTTAATATTTCCTTAAAATTTTAAAGTTTGACACAGAAGACATTTAGAAATTTTTTAAATTTTCATTTTTGAATATATTATATTTAGATCTTTAAAATGGACCGACTTGAAGCCGAGATCTTCAACCTGAGTCTGACATCTAAAATTTTATTCATCCCATATCTTCCATTATTCAAAACAGGAGTCTTTCAAATCTGAGCAAAAAAAGATGTCGTCTATGCAAACATTACCACCATTTTCTCAAAGACATTTATTCCAAGTGATTTCGACAAAAGTAAAAAAGAAATATTAGAGCGATCGACCCGATAAAATTTAAGGTACAATAGGATTTTATTCGTCGAAAATTCTTTTATCCACAAGACTTACGAAAGCTCAATAGAGAAAAACTGTCATCCACAATTCTCGCTTTGGAAACTACGATACTCATTCTGAAGTTAAATTCAATATTATTACTCTCTTCATAAACTATATTCTTATTCAGATATTTGTTATATAATTGTAAATTTTTCTCCTAAAATAAATAAAACATATTTAGCGGAAAATGGCTATTAATATTAAGTACAATTATTATAATATTAAGTATAATTAATGACTGTGCAAGAAAATGTAAATTTAATAAGTGCATGCAATTTTGGATTTAATTTTTTTATGCCCATCGGGGCATAAAATGCCGCAAAAGGTTTTTCTAGCCATTAACCATCGCAGAGACCGTATTCTGTAAACTGTAAGACCCTGGTTTTCTATATCGCTTCCAATGAATTCAACGCCTACGGCTAGGCAAGCCTGATAACAGCGGTAGACAAGTGGTAAACAGGAAAGTAACTGAGGTCCCAGTATACAAGAGCTGGCGTTAATTCTATAGGACAAAATTTACAAAGCAGGCACCAGAATGGGAGATCATCTTCTAGGTCATAATCGCCGGAAACGATAAAGACTCATCTACCTCTCAAGCGAACAAGCCAAAAACGTCAGCACAACTTGAAGAGTTAATACAATATAACTTAATAAAGAACATCATAGAAGACTTGTCACATCATCACTGTTGTATTATATTAAAGCTTTTAATAACTTTTAAAATAGAAATCAATGAGATATCTGGGATAGATATCTATAATAGATCTAATTACAGGATTAAGTGTTATTATCACATATTGGTATATTGACTCGTCCTAATTAGTTCTAAGATCAATACATTTAGCCAACCAAAATTAACATCTAGCTAATTAAAACGAATAATATATCATTTTTTAAACTATCGTGTGCACACAAATGTGGTACACGTCAAGTTAAAATCAGTATGTTGGATAATAGAGAAAAATATTTTAAAAAAGTAAAATATATATCACACAGAAATAAAAATAATCTACTAAAATGTTTTCGTTGCAAAAGAATAAAACTTTTATATTACGTAAAAAAAAAAAACAGTTGAAATAATAAAAGCAAATGTACCTATGAATAGCAATTTTAGATAGAAATTTCATACTTTAAAAATCATATCTGACCCATCCTCATGCAACTTTCCGCATCATGACAGGTGAAAAAGAGATATCGCCATCAACAACGTAACTTGCATAATTCATTCGGATTTCGTCGAAGACGCTGCGTTTCACGTGATGATGCGATCGGTCGTGCGCGTTAAAGTCGATAGCACACGTGGGAGCAGGTGGACTTGTCGATAGCGTGTCGACGATGAAGAGACCGTATTAGCGACACGCTGTTCCATGAAGATGTGGGTGACAGCGCCGGGTCTCGCCGAGTTGACAGACATGTGTTACACACGAAACGCGAGCCACATCGTGGAGCATGGCCGTTCATATCGAGCCGGTAATGCGTGCGTGTGTGCATGCAGTTTCTCCCGGCGCATTTCCCCACGAATTCCGCATGGCCGGACAACGCGACGCCTGACTGCCGGGGAAATTCGTCGACCTTTAGCGTAATAACCCGGGGGCCGTCGTCGGGACGACGATGTCGCGATCGTTGTTGTTCTCCCCGGCCGGTTATCCTCTTTATTCGTCGACGTCGGAACTGCCGTGCCTCTCATACGTGACTCGCAAAAATGAAAGGCGAGACGATGGCGTGATAAAAACTGGTGGAAATGCGGAAGGAAGCAGCACAATGCGCGCTTTTGTGTATGCGTCGCTGTGTATGTGAGAGGAATTGCTATGATTTTCGAGAATAACGATAGGTCTGTGACAACAATTCGAGGAAACGTAAGGATAACAATTTTCGAGACCGTTACTTGTATCTAGCGTTGTTGTTGTTATTATTATTATTATTATTATTTCGCGACCAACTTTTCGTTGGATATCAATTGTGAGCAGTTTTAATTTTATTTTTATATATAGTTCTTGACATAAATCTTAATGAAAATAATAAGATTCAATAATATACGTTTAAAAAAATATTCAATTTTATAAATGTTTAATAATAATAATAATAATAATAACTTTATTGAATTTATAGTTAAATTAAAAACAATATGTATCATACATGAAAATACCAAAAGCAATAGATGTAATTGTAATTAAGAACTGATTTGATGCTAATCTGAACATCTAATCGACAAATATGTGAAAATAGAACAGTACACTGAATATAAGAATTCACACGTATTAGATAAGATGCAGATTACTGCTTTGAATATCTATACATTGTTGCAACTTGGTCGATATTTCATTGTTTCGATGTATTGTACGGTGCATCAGAAAATCGTTAAATCTTCTCGACAGAGTTAATGTTGTCCCGTCTCCCGCGTTGAACGCGACGATTCGATCGATAAAATTAATCCATTTAGATATTTCAAATGAACCCGGCGGGTGCGCCTGAATGCACCCCATCCGCTGGGGCTTCACGGCGCTTCACATCGAGCATACAAATTCGAGTAGCGGCGAATTTTCAAGTGGTCGATCGCGAACCGTGGCTCGGATAACGCTCGTCCGCCGACCTTCGCGGAATATTGTACAGAGTACACGCCGGGCTCTCCATGAATTATGCATATTTTCCGCGATATGAGTGTCTGAGTGATAGCCCGGTACATAGCTTTGACAGGTTGTAAATTAGAATGCCGGAAAACTGGCGGAGGCGGCCACGAGCATGCATCGCGATTTCGACCGAAGAAGCAACGAAGGGGCTCTCGAGTGTTTCTTGAGGATATGGATGTGCCAAGTTTCTTGTCGATACTCTGTATTTTAGTGTCTTATTACCGTGTATGTACCGCAAGATGGAAAGATTTTTACACATCATTTTTATCTCACTTTTCACATGAAATTGATGTTATGATTTTACAATACGTTCTGCTGCTTTCCACGCGAAAAATTGTATCAATATTACGATTAGCATGAAGGATAAATTATTTTACCAATAGAATGATTAATTCTAGAATTAATTTCAATATTTCGCGATAATATCTATCAAAACTATGTTTGCACTGAATAAAAAGAAGCTTAAATAAATTAAAAAAAAAAAAAGAACTTAAATAAATTTATAAATAGAAGTAAAATATTAAAAAACAATTGTTTTGGGTTTGTAATAGGAATAACTGCATATTTTGTAGTTTCTGCTTGTTTCCGTTAGAATTGAAACATGTACCAACGACTGCCATTAAGTTTCAACAGAATGATGCATTCAGGAATCGTCATGCGGTGCGCCAATCCGTCAGCTGTTTTCATGACATACGTGGGACAGGCACGAAACGTATGTGTATCGGAAAACGGCGGAAGGAAGTATACGTAAAATATAAACGCGACGACTGCTACGGTTGTGTTTTTCACCCACAACAAATTGGTGAGATATGTGGCTGCGCGTAAAAGACATGTGTACTTCGCATGCTCCGATGTTTTGGAATTGATCCAAGCAAAAACCAGTTCTCATTTAATGTTAACAGCGCCGGATCGCAATATATGTATATTACGATAGATAAGGCGGTAAAATAATAAAAGCAAGACTCGTTATCTCTTCGAATTAAGAATGATTTTATGATTAATATGATAGTATATCCTAGAATATTCAACAATGATTTTAATGAGAGATTTTCGACAGATATTAGGGTGTCAACATCACATTTCCGATATACGAAATTTGTAATCGGACTTCGTGTAGTTTTAGTATATAAAATAAATACGAATATTCGATTCCCATGTTATATGTTATACACATGCAGCTTTGTCTGCGTTAAAAAATACATGCGATATACAATATATGCGCTGTCTGCACACCAATAGTTTAAGCACGTTCTACGCGTAAATAAAATATACAATATTCAAAAGTATAATAGCAGCGTATTCTCTATATAGAAAGCACGATATTGATGTGTTTTGCAACAATTTTAAATATCAACATTTTGAAATATTTTAATATAATAATGTTATAAAATATTAACATAACTTTTTTGAATTTTTCACAAGATAATTTTATATTTATGTACCTCTCATGCTTTTAAAATAGGATATCAAAAAAATATTATATATATGATTATATTTTTACAACATGAGATATGACACATTCTATTCTGTCTCATCAAATTTTCCATTGTTCGACCATTGTTTTCTCGTTTCTTTTCTGATGTATTTTTATCATTTCATCACATATTTCACACTTTGTTCTCTTATTCAATATAAAGAACTACCCCATATAAGTTCTTATAACATTACGTGACACCCTGGTTTCCTCCAGTTTGAGTAAAATAACAGACCCAATAACACACCACCCAATGTTGTGAACACGACGGATATCTAGTATGCTATACAATCATCAATAATATACCAGATCCTTTTTATGATATATATGACACTCTTAGAAAAGTTTGATTAAATCACAAAACTTTATAAATTATTTTTAAAAATACTTTTTAGCGAAATACAAAAACAATTAAATATGAAGTAGATTTAATAGTAATTCGATTTGAATAATAAACTAACGAAAATATTTTCGATAAGAAAGATTGCATAATGAAATTAGCTATACAATTAAATTTTCTGTTTGTTTTTTCTTTTGCGTTTGTTTACAATTTTATGTAGATCTCGCATATCGCCTCATTCTGTCTGTGTCAATGCATTGAAGGTTTCAGAAAACACACGTTGGAAAGTTATGACCGTTTAATAATACGACACATATACGCACAATCACGCACGCAACCGCTTTCAGTAGCAAATGAACACCGCCAATGCGAGCGAATGAGAAGGACACATCTCAATGATCGTTATTCCATTATTCAACGATTCACTTGACCCTTTCAAAACGTTAAAGAGCTATCGAGTGTTTCCAATTATACACAAAGCTATGGATTTTCTAGTAAAAAAATTTCCCGTTCAACTTTAACGATCGCAATTCGATGATGGTCGTCCACGAACTTTCCAAACATGTCATTCAAATCTTTCTCTCCAAACCGCGTACAATCGTTTTATTGCTTGTGACAATGTTACGAAAGTTAGACGATATCCGCAAAAGTTTTATAGAATAAAATATGTCGCAGCTCTGATAACGGGGTAGTCAAAACGCGCGGCGAGCTGCCTCCTAATCGATATCTTGGTTGCATCTGTCGAATTTACCCTTCCGCAGGTTGAACGCACCATGATTCCGCTTTGTGATTCATCCATGGCGCTTATATACCCTTAACTCTCCACCTCATTCCGCGACCCTCTGATCCTGCTCTCGATCGGTCCAGACAATATACTGTAGCATATTGCCGCGTATTATACGAATTATTACGCAGGCATTAAACGCATCGGCCTTGAACAAATATAATAAATATACCGGGTGGTCTCGACGTCCTAAGCGCAAACCGCACTATTAACGTACCCAGACCTTATGGCATCGATGTTTCCGCTTACGCTACATTTACAGTGACCCCGTCGACATGAGTGCGCTCGCTTGACGTATGTATGTATCTGGGTCGAAAGATAACGGCCTGCAATATATACGCCCATCGCATTTTCAAATAATACATGAATCGATCGAGGTAGAACTGATTATTCGTGGATCAATTATAAGAAATGTTGAAAATATTTCCGAACAATGACAACATAATGGTTTATTAAAGTGCAAAGTTCGCTCTAATGCAAAATACGTGGGACGGCATCCTGAGAGCGGTATTAAAAATATAGTCGTTACGTGCGAGCTGTAACAAAAGGTCAGTGGTTTCGTACCTCCTCCGTCTACGCCTTAATGTACAGTTAAATACTACCACTTTACAGCAGTTTTTGCGCAATAATTTCGATATTTTTCGTATACCGACAAAACCCATTCCACGCAATCTATATAATTTCGCTGATTCGCGACAGAATTCCACAACTAACTTTCTAACTAATGCTAACACATGAAATATACGTGCCGATGTCGTTATTTGCAATGTCGCTACAGTAAATTAGTGAGCGAAGATCAATTTCATTCCTCGACTTGAACGCTGTCCTCCCAGCAAAAGTGCTTTCAAGCGTATCTTTGAAAAATATGTAAGCGCGACTGCACGTTATATATTTTTTTAGACTTTGTTAGACGTTGCATTGCATCTGTAATGTTGCGCGCGCTACATTGTCCCGAGGGTAACGAAAGGTTTGCGAATCGTCGCGGAATAACATTTCACCCTCCCACAATCGAGGCGTTTTCAGCATACATCGACCCGAAAAATTTGCACCACACTCATAGCTCTTTATTCGCTTTATTTCCCCGGACTTTATCTCCTGTGGGATATCCCTTTACGGTAACATCGCCGCAAAACGGAATCGATACGTTGGCAACGGTATAAGCTTCAAAGCCAATTCGTCAGGCGTGCCTCAGAAAGATGGGATGGCGGTGGCGACGGCACGAATTCGCGACGTTAACCCAGATCGTTGTCCTTGGAGGTAGTCCAGCTAGCCGGGTCGCCGGTTGCCAGGATACCCGGACTCCTGTGAGAGATCGCCGTGGAAAATACGCGGACGCTTTTTGCGCCACCCTCTCGGCCCGAAACGGGATTCAAGCCAGTCAGGCCAGCCTGGTGTTTCCCGTTAAAGAGATCGTCAGAGGGTTTTCATGCTTCGTAAAAGGATAAAACTGCTACCGCCACTTGTAACACGAATGACAAGAGAGACGGAGTTTTAACGAGATAAATTTGTTACCAACAGTTTTTAAATGTGTTTAACTTAATCCTTTCACTTTATATTTCTCGAATAATCGTGGATATGATTTTTTATTTAGAAAAGAAATTTAATATAATACTTTATGGACAAAGAATTAAATTAGATTTTTTTACTTTCGATCTAAATGAAAACGTATTTCTTATATATACAAGGAAAAAATGATTTTGCTCAAGTATTTCAAAATTTAGCTAGAGCTAAAAATATTATAATTTTGTCTGAATCGATCATCAAAATAATTATATAAGACGTTCAAACTAGTTGTTAAAATTTTGCTGTATTGCCATCAATACTTAAGTATTCTATATAATTATTTTGATTCCAACGTGATTCTTTTTAAATCTGTATTTATATATAATTAAATTTTTAGATACTTTAGCAAAATCGTTCTTTCTGTGTATTTTTTTAAATATTCATTATGCAATTTCGTTAAGTTAAAGTAAGTATTGTATTTTATTTAGTAAACAACACATTCTCTCCAAACTTCTGTACTTTTGCATGCATACATAATATTATTAGTCAAAACAAACTCTCTACTATACAATACAATGGAACTTTGTTAAAATACGCAAATACTTTACATGAATTGCGCTTTTTATTATTATCGCTCTTATCATGCTCAAACTACAATTGCACTTCAATTGCAACACTATAACGACGAGGATTTCATTGCACTTTGTACGCGATATTGTGTGGCAAAGTGCACTTGAGAAATTTCCGTCGGGAATTGAGATTTTCCGTATTATTCCGCGTTCTGTCCAATCCTATTGCATTCGCAAATATTTTGGCGAGAGTAAAAGGAAAATGTTTATAAAGCAAATATAAAGTTTCGTTCATAGGAGTTATGTCTTTTATGGCAACAGCAATATACTCTGAATTTAACTCGGAAATGTAAAAACTTTGCCATTTTTTCATTATAAAATTTTGCATTTTTAACTTTTTCCATTAAAGCTTTTTTTTAAATAATGAATTTCTGAATTACAAGAAATGTATATATGCAAAGATATGGCCTCAATCAGATAGATTTTAATACAGAAAAGAAAGATTTTCGAAAGATGTTTAATCAATATACTTTAAATGTAAACGATATAAATTATTTATGAGCCTTTCAGCAAGCACATAAAATTACGATACTTTCTCTAACTATTTCTCTTGTCGCGTAAATTTGGGTCATACTTCTTCGACATTAAATTCTTTCGCGTGAATGGCATTTATGCGTTCATCGACATACACACATGCGCGTGGCTGCTAAGTAAAAGGGAGATGAAAGGCGCACTTTGTACTTAAGGGAAGGTATATATCGAGTAAATGAGATATAAATTTTCTCTCCCGTTTCGTCGATCATTTATTCGACGGTTCTCGATCGGTCGCGGATGGAGAAGCACGGCGAGTGCCAGGGGCGGCGTACACTTAAATAAAGGGTCGCTACGTCGCTCGTGGACATCCTAAATAGATGGGCAATGGGTTCTTGAATTATGAGCATCCGTATCGAGTTGGCCTAATGCAATTATCTCTTTTAGAGTATATTGGCTCCATTTGTATATTAAAATTGAGCAGCGTGTGCTATTGCTATTAGATTCGATAAATAGGTTTTAATTTAAATAAAAGGCGAAGGAAAGAATCTGCAGAAAGTAGCTATTTCAACTATTGATATGTATTCCTTATTGATACGACAGATGCGATTTAAAAAGAAGTATTGTTTCTTCTGGCATATTAATTTATAAATAATTTTTTTATTAAAATAATTTATAATTTAATGATATATATATAT